>NC_092710.1:26201100-26346100 GCF_047496885.1 Scyliorhinus torazame
AGAATTCCAAAGATTCGTCACTCTGAGAGAAGAAATTCCTCCTCAATCCGTCTTAAATGAACCCCCCCCTCCCCCCCTCCCCGTCCCCCATATTCTGCGACTCTGCCCTCTGGTCCTAGATGAGGTGGAGGACATCCTCCCAATATTGGCCCTGTCTCAACCCCTAAGAATCCTGTATGTTTCAATCATGTCACCTCTAGAGTCGTCTGAACTCCAAGGAAGACAGACTCTCACCGGTTTAATCATCACCCGAGCCAGATGTCCACCATAGTCCCAGGTGGCCATCGGCTGCTTTTCCCCCTTTGAGGGGGGAGAGCTGACTGCTGGTGATTTAACCTGAGGATCGCCACACCTCAGGGGAAAGGTTAAGAAGGCTGGGCTGTGGTGAACCACTGTATTAGGGATGTAAGGTAGACCTGCACTACAGGTTCGCCGGTAGCCCCTGCCGGCTGGCTCCGCCCACGGAGAACTGTATAGATATGCGTGACCTCCAGTGCCCCGCCATTTCGCCAGCCGCAGCAGGAGGCCACGCACCCGGCTGTAATAAGCCACGGTTGTGCCCAACTTTAGTCTTTCTGCAATTGATCGTGCGCCAGGGGCCTTCATGAATAACCCCAGCCAGTACGGGAATTGAAACCCCGCTGCTGGTCCTGCTCGGCACCACGAACCAGCTGTCCAGTCAACTGAGCTAACCCGGTTTCCCCCAAACCTCCTGACGAACCTCCTCTCTACTGCCTCCAGTGGTAATATAGCCCTCGAGAAATAAGGCGGCCAAAACTGGGCACGGTATTCGAACTGCGGACCTTATGTTAGGACCGGATCGAAATGCCTGAGGAAACTAATACTGACTCCAGGTGGCTTTGGGGCCAACAAAATCGACGTAAGCGAGGTAACAGGGATGAAGATTGCTTTTAAATTCATTGACGGGATGTGGGTATCGCTGGGTCGGCTGTGCATTTATCGCCCTTCCCTAGTTGCCCTTCAGAATGACATGAAAATGAAAATGGCTTATCGTCACGAGTAGGCCTCAAATGAAGTGAACTGTGAAAAGCCCCTAGTCGCCACATTCCGCCGCCTGTTCGGGGAGGCCGGGACGGGAATCGAACCGTGCTGCTGGCCGGCCTTGACCGCCAGCGATTTAACCCATGTCGGCCGGACCGGGGTAACGACGGCCGATTTCCCTCCCTCAAGGGGGCATTCGTTGAACCAGACGGGTTTTTTTTCGACACTCGGCAATGCCATGGGCGTCGTCAGACTTTGAATCCCCAGATTTCTATCACTGGAGTTTGAACTCCACTATCTGCCGTAGGGGGGGGGGATTTGAACCCCGCGTTCCCAGATCATTCCTCATGGTCATTACCCCGGGTCTCTGGATTATTAGTCCCAGCGAAAATACCACGAGGCCACCGCCTCCCCTGGGGCACTGGAATAAATGGTCAAACCCAAGGGTCGGATGGTGTTCACCCTCGTGTTTAATACAAATGGGTGAGGCCGTTGCAGATGCCCTGACTGCTCTTTAAAAAATTCATTTGCGGCGTGTGGCCGCCGTTGTCTAGCCAGCATTTATTGGCGCGTCCTTAATTCCCCCGGGAAGGGAATTTAGGGACGATCGAGAAACAATCATCTGGAGTTCAAATTGCCCCCCCCCCCCCGCCCCCCCCCCCCCCCCGCCCCCCCCCCCCCCCCCCCCCCCCCCCCCCCCCCGGCTTCCTCCGCCTTCTGAGGCAGAGACGCACAACGCTCGGAGAGGAAAAAAAAATCCTTCTCATCTCTGTTCTAAAATGGCGGCCCATAACTTTTAAAATGGGAGCCTCCTCTCTCTGGACCCAGCCACGAGAGGAGACGTCCTTTCCACCTCCACCTTGTTCAAGATCGTTCAGGGTTTTTACAACTTATCAAAGTCACCCCTGACTCTTTTAAACTCCAGTGCAAACAAGCCCCGTCTGTCCGGCCTTTCCTCATAAGACAACCCACTCATCCCAGGTCTCAATCCAGTAAACCTCCTCCGAACCGCCTCCATTTCATTAACAACCTTCCTTAAATAAAGAGACGAGAATGGCACTCAGTGCAATCTCACCAATACCCCGTACAACTGAAGCACAACGTCCTTGCTTTCATTCCTCTCATAATAAAGTATAGCTTTCCAAAGTCCTTCTTGATTACTTGCTGCATCGGCGTACAAATTTTTTGTGACTCCTGCACACGCGGAACACTCAAATCCCTCTGAGCCTCCGTATTCTGGAGTCGTTCTCCATTTTAGGATGACTCTGCTTATTTATTCTTCCTGCTAATGTGAACAACTCCCCACTTCCCACATTATAATCCATCTGCAGATTTTTCCAACTCGCTCAACCCATTTCCACCTCCGTACGTCCTCTTCACAGCATACTTTCCTACTTATCTTTGTCTTATCTGCAAGTTTAGCGACCCTGACTTCACAAGGGAATTCAAGGCCAGTGCCCCGAAGATCTGCTGTCGGAAATTACTAGAGTGTAGAGTTACGGAGAGGCTGATGAAACGAGGTGTACGTTTCCATCTGATCTGAATGAGAGATAGAACATGGGATGCGGAGGGTGGGGATGGCATGGTGGCACAGTGGTTATCACTACTGCCTCGCAGCGACAGAGACCCAGATTCAATTCCGGCCTTGGGTCACTGTGTGTGCGGAGTCTGCACGTTCTCCCCGTGTGTGCGTGGGTTTCCTCCGGGTGCTCCGGTTTCCTCCCACAGTCCAAAGATGTGCAGGTTAGGTGGATTGGCCACGCTAAAATTGCCCTTGGTGTCCAAAGGTTTTGGGGGTCAGAGGGATAGGGTGGAGGAGAGGGTGTAGATAGTTGCTCTTTCAGAGGGTTGGTGTAGACTCGATGGGCTGAATGGCCATCCTTCTGCATTGTAGGGATTCTATGAATCTATGAGGTCGCGCCTAATAAAGTCATTGAGCTTTGCTCTTAAAGACGTGACCAATGTAATGGACAGGGGAATGTCTGTAGATGCCGTTTCATATGTAATTCCAGAAGGCATTTCAGAAAGTTCCCCATAAGAGACTTAACTAAAAGTGAAATTCATGAAATCGAGGGAAAGAAAACCCATTGACTGATTTGGAGGTTGGCTGAATGGTAGGGGTCGGAGGGGGCGGGGGCGGGGGGGGTGGTGAAGCAGGGTTAATGGGCTGGTGCGACGTGACTGACACAGTGTCACTGACGATGGCCCGCAAGGCGCATTTTCGAGGCACTGAACTATTCGCCCCACCTGCTGGCGACTCCGACGGGATGGGAGACACGATCTAGAATTCGGCTTTCACCCGGATGTGTTTTTTTTTGACAGTCCTGAAGGGGAACAGAAAGCGACCGAGAGATATTGGCAGATTGATGGAATGAGCAAAACTGTGGCAATTGGGTTTCGATGGGGGGGGGGGGGGGGGGGGATTAAGGTGGGAAAGTGGAGTTGAGGATTCTCGCAGCAGGTCAGCCACAGGCTCGATGGGCCGAATGGCCCTGTTTCGGGTAGATTTACCTGGGTTCTTACACGGTTCGACGCACAAAGAGGGGACGCTCTTTCGGAGGCCCGGGCTCAAGGACCTGGGGGACACGGGTTAGAATCCCACCTGGGCAGTTGGCGGGACTGAAATCCAATCCATAAAAGCGAAACACTCGGTTCAAGGACAATTAGAGACGGGCCATAAATGGAGGCCGAGCCAGAGACCCCCCCCCCCCCCCTCATTCCACGAACAGTTCTCTTTGTTAAAGCAGCAATTGATGCTCGATGCACGGTTAATTCCAAATCTGAGATCAGTTGGACTTTTATTCATCAAAAACGTTCATGGAATCACAGAACAATAGGAGCAGGAGGAGGCCATTGTTCCCCATTCGAGCCTGCGTCCTGTCAGAGCCCGGGCTCCCTGTGAGCCTTGCCAAATGCAAGCTCCCCCGTCAAAGGGGGCAGAGAGCTCTAAACTGTGCAGAGTTAACTGCGGTGGGAAGGCGGCCATTTTGGGTACCGATGAGATACGCCCGGCTGGGATCTTTCGAGCCGCGTTAATGATAGTTATTGTGATAAAACTTTGTTTCCTTTCAACAACACAGTGCGGACTCCTTCGTGGTCAACAAGACTCCCCCAGTCAACACGATCGCGACTCGACTCATGCTCGATCACAAGGCCTCACTCCAGCAAGCAGCCCCCCCGCCCCCCCACCCCCACCCCCGGACCCCTCAACGCCATTAAAGTTCTAAAAAATTTGTGGGCGAAGGGGGTGGGGGGGGGGGGGGGGGGGTCATCCATATTCGACAACCACGAATAAAATCCAATGGGGAATTCAGGAAGACGTTCTTCACTCAGAGAGAGAGGCGAGGGCCTGAACCCGCTCCCGCAGGGTGAGTCGAGGGGAATGTGTTAAACAGGGGGAGGAGATGGAAGCTGGAGAGAAAGGGGGGGGGGTTTACAGAAGGAGATTTCGATGGGGTGACATGGAGAGGGGAGTGGAGGAGATGGGGGGGGGGGAGTGGGGAGTGAGGTCTGGGGGGACTGGTGTGGAGCAGAAACATCCACCAGATGGGCCGAGTGGGTCTGCTCGCGAGCAGCAAAATTCTACTTGCCATCGACGGGCTTGCACTCCGGGCCCCTTGCCTCGCAAGCAAAGCCAGTGGAAAATATTCTCCTTCTGCCTGTACACCATCAAACACTTTCGTAATCTCAAAGAACCCCCCCCCCCCCCTCACCACCGGGCCTTCTCTCAGTCTTCAGACCTCCAGGGTGTTCAATAACGACCGAGGGGTACAGCTTCCTCAGGGCGAGCAGATGAAGAACACAGCAACGGGAGCAAAGCCACCTGCAGGTCTGAGACCTTGATCACGTCGTCCTCCTCCTCATTTCCAGACCAAATGTAAAATATAACGCAGGGCAATGGGAAGCCAGGAAACGATTTCCCTGATCCCAACTGCTTAAAACACAGCCCTCCCTCCCTCCCACTCTCCCTCCCTCCCTCCCTCTCCCACTCCCACCTTCATGTATCGCAACTGATTTTATCCGTCGCCCTCGAGAGAGAGAGAGAGGACGGGGCAGGGTGGGTGCGCGGGAAGGCAATTTGGCCTTGAGCTCGTCCTCCCCCCCCCCCCCTCCCCCCATTGCATGCCCCAACCCAACCCACCAGCAGACAACACCGGAAATTCAAACAGAAACTAAGCCCCCCCCCCCCCCACCCCCCCCACCACTCCCCGTCTCCCCCAGAGTCCCACCAGCCTTACCTCTGTCAGTCCGGATCAGGTGCGCCACCATGAAGGTCAGCAAGAACTCCATCCAAACCATGTCTTCATCCGCTCCGGGGAGCGAGGGGGGGGGGGCGGAGAAAGGGAGGGGGGGGGGGTGGGAAAGGGGGCGAAAGCGAGAGAGAGAGAGCGGACGGTGATATCAAAGAGAGAAAGATGAATCGAGAGACGGAGAGAGTGTGGGGTAGGGGTGAGATAAAAGAGAGAAAGTGTTGTCGAAAGACGGAGAGAGGAGAGTGGGGGGGGTGGGGGGGACGTTTGGGGGAGCTGGGTTAGGATGTGGCGAGAGGGATATCCCTCAGAGACGCTCTCAGTCCCGGGCGCAGTACACAATGCCTCGCGCGGTTAACACAGCCTCCTTACGTCAAAGGTACAGAGAGGGAGGGAGGGAGGGAGGGACGGAGGGAGATATCGGTTGCCGTAGAGAGCATGGCACATTGAGACAAGCCTAGACTGCAGGTACTTCCCTTGCTACTCTCTCTCCAACGCATCAGAGGCAGCTGCCTTCGTACGCAGGGAAGCAACAGCGGCAACTATTCTTTTGATCGCAACACAGGAAGTGGTGAGAGGTGCGGTTGGAATCACATTGCACAAGGGAATGGGGTTGCTCGGTTGTGGGGGTGGGGGGGGGGGGAGGGAGGGGGGGGGGGCGGCTCAGGTATGGCTGCCAAGGCTGTCACATTGCCCCCCCCAGCAAGGGTACATCCCCAGCCAGAATGTTGGGGCGGTGAGAAGGGAGACAGTTCCCGACGAAACAGTCCCAATAATCAATCCAGCGTTCACCAGTACAGAGGGTCAGTACTGAGGGAGTGCTGCACTGTCAGAGGGTCAGTACTGAGGGAGTGCTGCACTGTCAGAGGGTCAGTACTGAGGGAGTGCTGCACTGTCACAGGGTCAGTACTGAGGGAGTGCTGCACTGTCAGAGAGTCAGTACTGAGGGAGTGCTGCACTGTCAGAGGGTCAGTACTGAGGGAGTGCCGCACTGTCAGAGGGTCAGTACTGAGGGAGTGCTGCACTGTCAGAGGGTCAGTACTGAGGGAATGCTGCACTGTCAGAGGGTCAGTACTGAGGGAGAGCTGCATTGTCAGAGGGTCAGTACTGAGGGAGAGCTGCACTGTCAGAGGGTCAGTACTGAGGGAGAGCTGCACTGTCAGAGGGTCAGTACTGAGGGAGAGCTGCACTGTCAGAGGGTCAGTACTGAGGGAGTGCTGCACTGCCAGAGGGTCAGTACTGAGGGAGTGCTGCACTGCCAGAGGGTCAGTACTGAGGGAGTGCTGCACTGTCAGAGGGTCAGTACTGAGGGAGAGCTGCACCGTCAGAGGGTCAGTACTGAGGGAGAGCTGCACTGTCAGAGGGTCAGTACTGAGGGAGTGCTGCACTGCCAGAGGGTCAGTACTGAGGGAGTGCTGCACTGTCAGAGGGTCAGTACTGAGGGAGAGCTGCACCGTCAGAGGGTCAGTACTGAGGGAGAGCTGCACTGTCAGAGGGTCAGTACTGAGGGAGTGCTGCACTGCCAGAGGGTCAGTACTGAGGGAGTGCTGCACTGCCAGAGGGTCAGTACTGAGGGAGTGCTGCACTGTCAGAGGGTCAGTACTGAGGGAGAGCTGCACCGTCAGAGGGTCAGTACTGAGGGAGAGCTGCACTGTCAGAGGGTCAGTACTGAGGGAGTGCTGCACTGCCAGAGGGTCAGTACTGAGGGAGTGCTGCACTGTCAGAGGGTCAGTACTGAGGGAGTGCTGCACTGTCAGAGGGTCAGTACTGTGGGAGTGCTGCACTGTCAAAGGGTCAGTACTGAGGGAGTGCTGCACTGCCAGAGGGTCAGTACTGAGGGAGTGCTGCACTGTTAGAGGGTCAGTACTGAGGGAGCGCTGCACTGTCAGAGGGTCAGTACTGAGGGAGTGCCGCACTGTCAGAGGGTCAGTACTGAGGGAGTGCTGCACTGTCAGAGGGTCAGTACTGAGGGAGTGCTGCACTGTTAGAGGGTCAGTACTGAGGGAGTGCTGCACTGTCAGAGGGTCAGTACTGAGGGAGTGCTGCACTGTCAGAGGGTCAGTACTGAGGGAGTGCTGCACTGTCAGAGGGTCAGTGCTGAGGGAATGCTGCACTGTCAGAGGGTCAGTACTGAGGGAGTGCTGCATTATCAGAGGGTCAGTACTGAGGGAGAGCTGCACTGTCAGAGGGTCAGTACTGAGGGAGAGCTGCACTGTCAGAGGGTCAGTACTGAGGGAGTGCTGCACTGTCAGAGGCTCAGTACTGAGGGAGTGCTGCACTGTCAGAGAGTCAGTACTGAGGGAGTGCCACACTGTCAGAGGGTCAGTACTGAGGGAGTACTGCACTGTCAGAGGGTCAGTACTGAGGGAGAGCTGCACTGTCAGAGGGTCAGTACTGAGGGAGAGCTGCACTGTCAGAGGGTCAGTACTGAGGGAGTGCTGCACTGTCAGAGGGTCAGTACTGAGGGAGTGCTGCACTGTCAGAGGGTCGGTACTGAGGGAGTGCCGCACTGTCAGAGGGTCAGTACTGCGGGAGTGCTGCACTGTCAGAGGGTCAGTACTGAGGGAATGCTGCACTGTCAGAGGGTCAGTACTGAGGGAGAGCTGCACTGTCAGAGGGTCAGTACTGAGGGAGTGCTGCACTGTCAGAGGGTCAGTACTGAGGGAGTGCTGCACTGTCAGAGGGTCGGTACTGAGGGAGAGCTGCACTGTCAGAGGGTCAGTACTGAGGGAGTGCTGCACTGTCAGAGGGTCAGTACTGAGGGAGTGCTGCACTGTCAGAGGGTCGGTACTGAGGGAGTGCCGCACTGTCAGAGGGTCAGTACTGCGGGAGTGCTGCACTGTCAGAGGGTCAGTACTGAGGGAATGCTGCACTGTCAGAGGGTCAGTACTGAGGGAGTGCCGCACTGTCAGAGGCTCAGTACTGAGGGAGAGCTGCATTGTCAGAGGGTCAGTACTGAGGGAGAGCTGCACTGTCAGAGGGTCAGTACTGAGGGAGAGCTGCACCGTCAGAGGGTCAGTACTGAGGGAGAGCTGCACTGTCAGAGGGTCAGTACTGAGGGAGTGCTGCACTGCCAGAAGGTCAGTACTGAGGGAGTGCTGCACTGCCAGAAGGTCAGTACTGAGGGAGTGCTGCACTGTCAGAGGGTCAGTACTGAGGGAGTGCTGCACTGTCAGAGGGTCAGTACTGTGGGAGTGCTGCACTGTCAAAGGGTCAGTACTGAGGGAGTGCTGCACTGCCAGAGGGTCAGTACTGAGGGAGTGCTGCACTGTCCGAGGGTCAGTACTGAGGGAGTGCTGCACTGTCAGAGGCTCAGTACTGAGGGAGTGCTGCACTGTTAGAGGGTCAGTACTGAGGGAGCGCTGCATTGTCAGAGGGTCAGTACTGAGGGAGTGCCGCACTGTCAGAGGGTCAGTACTGAGGGAGTGCTGCACTGTCCGAGAGTCAGTACTGAGGGAGTGCTGCACTGTCAGAGGCTCAGTACTGAGGGAGTGCTGCACTGTTAGAGGGTCAGTACTGAGGGAGCGCTGCATTGTCAGAGGGTCAGTACTGAGGGAGTGCCGCACTGTCAGAGGGTCAGTACTGAGGGAGTGCTGCACTGTCAGAGGGTCAGTACTGAGGGAGTGCTGCACTGTCAGAGGGTCAGTACTGAGGGAGTGCTGCACTGTCAGAGGGTCAGTGCTGAGGGAATGCTGCACTGTCAGAGGGTCAGTACTGAGGGAGTGCTGCACTGTCAGAGGGTCAGTACTGAGGGAGTTCTGCACTGTCAGAGGGTCAGTACTGAGGGAGTGCTGCACCGTCAGAGGGTCAGTACTGAGGGAGTGCCGCACTGTCAGAGGGTCAGTACTGAGGGAGTGCTGCACTGTCAGAGGGTCAGTACTGAGGGAGTGCTGCACCGTCAGAGGGTCAGTACTGAGGGAGTGCCGCACTGTCAGAGGGTCAGTACTGAGTGAGAGCTGCACTGTCAGAGGGTCAGTACTGAGGGAGTGCTGCACTATCAGAGGGTCAGTACTGAGGGAGTGCCGCACTGTCAGAGGATCAGTACTGAGGGAGTGCTGCACTGTCAGAGGGTCAGTACTGAGGGAGTGCTGCACTGTCAGAGGGTCAGGACTGAGGGAGAGCTGCACTGTCAGAGGGTCAGTACTGAGGGAGAGCTGCACTGTCAGAGGGTCAGTACTGAGGGAGAGCTGCACTGTCAGAGGGTCAGTTCTGAGGGAGAGCCGCACTGTCAGAGGGTCAGTACTGAGGGAGTGCTGCACTGTCAGAGGCTCAGTACTGAGGGAGTGCTGCACTGTCAGAGAGTCAGTACTGAGGGAGTGCTGCACTGTCAGAGGGTCAGTACTGAGGTTGTGCTGCACTGTCAGAGGGTGAGTACTGAGGGAGAGCTGCACTGTCAGAGGGTCAGTACTGAGGGAGAGCTGCACTGTCAGAGGGTCAGTACTGAGGGAGTGCTGCACTGTCAGAGGGTCAGTACTGAGGGAGAGCTGCACTGTCAGAGGGTCAGTACTGAGGCTGTGCTGCACTGTCAGAGGGTCAGTACTGAGGGAGTGCAGCACTGTCAAAGGGTCAGTACTGAGGGAGTGCTGCACTGTCAGATGGTCAGTACTGAGGGATGTTACAGTGATAGGGAGGGTTGTCGGGACTGGAGGAGGTTACAGAGATAGGGAGGGTAGTAGGGGCTGGAGGAAGTTACAGAGATATGGAAGGTTACAGGGGCTGGAGGAGGTTACAGAGAGAGAGAGGGTTCAAGGGGCTGGAGGAGGTTACAGAGATAGGGAGGGCTGTAGGTACATGAGGAGGTTACAGAGATAGGGAGGGTTGTAGTGGCTGGAGGAGGTTACAGAGATAGGGAGAGTTGTCGGGGCTGGAGGAGGTTACAGAGATAGGGAGGGTTGTAGTGGCTGGAGGAGGTTACAGAGATAGGGAGGGCTGTAGGGGCTAGAGGAGGTTACAGAGATAGGGAGGGTTGTCGGGGCTGGAGGAGGTTACAGAGATAGGGAGGGTTGTAAGGGCTGGAGGAGGTTACAGCGATAGGGAGGGTTATAGGGACAGAGGAGATTACAGGTCGGTGAATGCACAGTGCAGGGGGAGGGTGGAGGAAGCGGAGACGCTGGGAATGTTCGTCAAAGAGCAGAGAAGGCTGTTGGGAGATTGGGAGATTTAGTGGAAGTGTTTGAAAATGAGGCAGGATTTAATGAGAGTAAATATATAGAAACGTTTGCCAATGTCAGAGGCTCGCTAAACAGACTGACGGTGATTGGCAAAAGGGGGGGGCAGGGAGATGATGTGATCAATATATCTGTTTTCATGAGGGATTTGTGATGGGGAACGCACTCTCTGATTGGGCGGCGGGTGCACATGGGATCTTACAAAGGGGCATTTGGATGAATGCCAGAGTGAGGGCTATTGGGCATTTCAATGGGCTAGCATCCACGTGATGGACCGAACAAGCTCCGTCTGCACAACGGAACCCCCCCCACCTGGAGGATCCCCTCCAAGTCCCTCGCCACCCGGACTGGGAAACATATCGGCCGTTCCTTCACTGTCGCTGGGGCAATGCCCTGGGACCCCCTCCAGCAGTGTGGTTGTACCTACACCACAGCGACTGCAGCGGTTCAAGAACGGTGGGCAGCACGGTAGCATTGTGGATAGCACAATTGCTTCACAGCTCCAGGGTCCCAGGTTCGGTTCCGGCTTGGGTCACTGTCTGTGCGGAGTCTGCACATCCTCCCTGTGTCTGCGTGGGTTTCCTCCGGGTGCTCCGGTTTCCTCCCACAGTCCAAAGATGTGCAGGTTAGGTGGATTGGCCATGATAAATTGCCCTTGGTGTTCAAAATTGCCCTTAGTGTTGGGTGGGGTTACTGGGTTATGGGGATAGGGTGGAGGTGTGGGCTTGGGTAGGGTGCTCTTTCCAAGAGCCGGTGCAGACTCGATGGGCCGAATGGCCTCCTTCTGCACTGTAAATTCTATGAGAAGAAGGCGGTTTCTCAAGGGGCAATTCGGGGCCAGCTACAAATGTCGGCTTAACCAGCGATGGCCTCGTCGTTGAATGAATGGAAATTCGGATGGTTTGCTGACGGGAGGCAACCTTCGCGCTGCCCGTGGCAATCTGTCGCCCTCTGCTGGATGCTCCCGGGATTGTGCGGCAAGACGTCGCAGCCACGGGGGCTCGCAGCAAGCAGCGGTCGCCAAGCTTGCGTCATTGTGCCTTTGACCTGAGACCCTGTGTGTGTGTGTGGGGGGGGGGGGTGGGGGGGTGGTGGAGGGGGGGGGGGGTGGGGGGGGGGGGTGGGGGGGGGGTGGGGGGGTGGGGGGGTGGGGGGGGGGGTGGGGGGGTGGGGGGGTGGGGGGGGTGGGGGGGGTGGGGTGGGGGTGGGTTGGGGTGGGGGGGGTGGGGGTGGGGGGGGGGGCGGGGGGTTCAGGTGTCACTCCGGGGCTGCCTACGGTCTGGGTGCTTGTCAGGCCGCTGGGACCCGGAGGGAGGGAGGGAAGGGGGGAGGAAGGCAAAGAGGGAGAGAGAAAGGGCGGGAGGGGACGAGGGAGGGAGAGGGAGAAAGGGAGTGAGGGAGAAATAGACAGAGAGAGAGAGTGTGAGAAGGAGGGAGAGGGAAAGGGAGAGTGGGAGAGAGGAAGAGAGAGAGGGAGAGAGAGAGAGAGGGCAAGGCAAAGAGGGAGAGAGGGATAGAGCGAGGGAGAGAGAGAGGTAGAGAAAGGGAGAGCGAGAGAGAAAGGGAGAGAGGAAGTTAGGGAGTAAGGGAGAGAGGGAGGAAAGGGAGAGATGGAGAAAGGGAAAGAGGATGGAAGTAAGGAGGGAGAGGGAGGGAAGGAAGGAGAGGGGGGGAAAGGAAGGCAGGAGAGAGGGAAGGAAGGAAGGAGAGAGAGGGAGGGACATAGTTCACTAATGATGCCTCAGCAGTTTGAACCTCAGGAGGTTGGCTCTAGGTTTTTGGAGGTGCGTCCATGGAGATAGTTTCCTCAGTTGCCCTGGGACATGCCTGGATTGATCCTGGGGGTAGCTTCCTTCACTGAATTCCATGCTGTATCACTGTCTTTGCCACGACCCTTCCCGGGACCCAATTTGACCCACGATGCAAATTCTTAGCATTGACCGAATTGTCCGCCTCAAACATCCTTTCAGCTTTGAGATGTGCCGATTTTCCCTGTTTAGCCTCCACTCTCCCCACCCAAAATGGGAAATGTCCGTCCAGTCGGGATCTACTGCCCCGTCCGTTAGTGACCAGCTCGTGTGACACCTTGTGCTGACCTGAGGTGTCGTTCGACATTGAGCGGGAAGTTGCCAGACTGACGTGGCGGTTCCCAATGGCAGCTTTGAATGTTTGGACGGCTCTCTGGCTGAGCCAGTCCATTTTCGTGGCATTTACAGCGCAGAAGGAGGCCATTCGGCCCATCGGGTCTGCACCAGCCCTTGGAAAGAGCGCCCCACTTAAGCCCACGCCTCCGCCCTATCCCCGTAACCCGGTAACCCCACCGAACCTGAGGGCAATTTATCGCGGCCAATCCACCTAACCGGCACATCTTTGGACTGTGGGCGGAAACCGGAGCGCCCGGAGGAAACCCACGCGGACACGGGGGAGGACGCGCGGACTCCGCGCAGACAGTGACCCGAGCCGGGAATCGAACCTGGGGCCCCGGAGCTGCGAAGCGACTGTGCTAACCACTGTGCTACCGTGCTGTCCATTTGGAGCAGGGTGGGCGGGGGGGGGGGGGGGGGCGAGGGGGGGGGGGGCGAGGGGGGGGGGGGGCGAGGGGGGGGGGGTTGGGGGTGGGGGGGGGGGGGCGAGGGGGGGGGGCGGTGCGAATATATTGAAGGATGTCCGTCCTCATGAAATGTTGGATTTCTTCACGAATAAAAGCCGCCCTGTTATCTGTGGCCAGAACCTCGGGAAACCCGTGGATAGCAGAGTTTCCCCGTCACTGGGTGAGGCCGTGAACTTCCCTTCGTGTATGCCCAACCACTTGGAGCGACCATCCACAATGAGCGTATGTAGGTGCCCCGAAACCCAAGAGTAGACGCACCCAACGCTGACCCAGCCCCTCCCATGAGGGCCACACACAGCATTTGACACTGGCCACGTTGTTTGGCCAGATTCTCCCATCCCAGCCTGGGCCAACCCCACCTAACTGTCTCCAAACAACTTCATTCTTTACCTTCCCAGGTTGGGGGCGGGGTGTAGCTCCTCGGTGGTAGCAACTGCTACCTGGCGGGAAGGGGGAAAGGGCCCCTCTTGCACCCCGGGAACAATTCGCCGCCTCAACTGGTCTCTTCTTCGCTGAAAGGCCCGTAACTTCTCAGGCGTCTCGTCACGATGACAGCCATGGGGGGCCGCGTGTTGGACCCCGGATAATACGGGGCTTTTCTGCCCCGAAAACCTGACGTCGCCCCGACACCGGCAACGTTTCGAGGACGTTAAGAGCAGGAACGATTTCCTGTGGTGCTGGCGGAGTTGGTGTGCTGTAGGGCTCAACGGGTCCGCGTTTGCAATGTGTGCATCCAGCGCGTGTTGGAACGTGTAGTCCAGGGCTGCCGACAATAGGGCCCCGTGTTGAGGGCCGGTGCAGGCTCGATGGGCCGAATGGCCTCCTCCGGCACTGTGAATTCCAGATTAGGGTGGCACAGTGGTTAGCACTGCTGCCTCACAGCACCAGGGACCTGGGTTATCATGGAATTTACAGTGCAGAAGGAGGCCATTTGGCCCATCGAGTCTGCACCGGCTCTTGGAAAGAGCACCCCACCCAAGGTCAACACCTCCACCCTATCCCCATGACCCAGCAACCCCACCCAACACTAAGGGCAATTTTGGACACTAAGGGCAATTTATCATGGCCAATCCACCTAACCTGCACATCTTTGGACTGTGGGAGGAAACCGGAGCACCCGGAGGAAACCCATGCACACACGGGGAGGCCGCGCAGACTCCGCACAGACGGTGACCCAAGCCGGGAATCGAACCTGGGACCCTGGAGCTGTGAAGCAATTGTGCTATCCACAATGCTACCGACACTGGGTCACTTTCTGTGTGGAGTTTGCGCGTTCTCCCCGTGCCTGCGTGGGTTTCCTCCGGATGCTCCGGTTTCCTCCCGCAGTCCAAAGTACGTCCAAGTTAGGTGGGCTGGCCGTGATAAATTTCCACTTGGTTTCCAAAACGATGTGTAGGTTAGGTTAAGGGATTATGGGGCTAGGGTGGAGGACTGGACCTAGGTGCGGTGCTTTTTCAGGGGGTTGGTGTAGACTCAATGGGCCGAATGGCCTCCTTCTGCACTGAAGGGAGTCTATAGTTCTATGATGAGGAATAAATCTGCCATCACTATTCCTGAAATGCATTTGAATTCTGACCTATTTTTGGGGGTGGGTGCATGATTAATTGCTTTTATCTTCTCTTCTATAAGGTGCTGTCCTCTGGCATCTGGCCTCAATCATAAAGCTTGCAAGATATATTTTTCTATTTTTAACCTTACTCTGGCCTTCCTAAATAATTTGAAAACTTCTTCAAGGTTCGCTCCAAATGGGCAGCACGGTTGCACAGTGGTTAGCACAATTGCTGCACAGCTCCAGGGTCCCGGGTTCGATTCCCGGCTTGGGTCACTGTCTGCGCGGAGTCTGCGCGTCCTCCCCGTGTGTGCGTGGGTTTCTTCCGGGTGCTCCGGTTTCCTCCCACAGTCCAAAGATGTGCAGGTTAGGTGGATTGGCCGTGCTAAATTGCCCCTTAATATCCAAAAGGTTAGCTGGGGTTACTGGGTTACGGGGAGAGGGTGGAGGTGGGCTTGGGTAGGGTGCTCTTTCTGAGGGCCGGTGCAGACTCGATGTGCCGAATGGCCTCCTTCTGCACTGTAGATTCCATGATTCCATTGCAGACATCACATGTAGCTTATCTGAATTTACATGTTCCCAAAGTGATAGCATTTTTATAGCTTCTGATCTGTGGATCAAATTTCTTATATCTCTGCACTCTCTTCTGCCCCAAGCCCCTTTGTTCGTGACCTTCTGTGGCCTCATTTTTGGCATCAGAACTGCCAGAGGCTCCTTACCAAACCTGGCGCACCTCCCAGCTTGCACACTCTGTAACTCCATCGCTGCCCCGCCCCGAACTCTGCCCTTTCCATAGCCTGGGTGACCTCTAAGGCCTTCTTTCAGGTAATCACTGCCTCTGCTAACCATTGCCATTGATCGTGCATAGCCGTGCCATTAACACCACAGACCAGCCTGTCTCTCAACATGTCATTGAGTGCAATCCATTAAATTGAGCCGTTCATTTCAGGCTCGCCTCAAACGCTGTAATCATCTCCCCTGGGGGCTCTTGTCGTCGAACTGAAATTGTATCGGTGCTTTACTATCGAGGGTTTCGGGTGATCATGTCCGATGACTAATTCCACAAGCTTGGAGTCGGGGCATCTGAGGAAGTCCTAATCAAGTTTCACGTGGGAGCCCCAGAGGCTGTAATTGGTTCACCCGCTGCCTTTCTTCACCTTCGATTTTGTGGGCTTCAAGGAAAGGATATCACACAAGGACTGCTCTCCCAATTCTTGTAGCAGTGGGATGGCAATCCGGTCAATCCTCGTCGCCAATGTAATATCCTGGCAGACGGGTGAGCACAAAGTGGATTAACGAATAGAGGTTTATTCAGGTAAAAAACTAACATGTTCCGAGCTTACAATCGCCAAACTGACTGAAACATCAATGCTCCGGCCCCAGGGTCAACGCACTCACATCCCATTGGCCGGTCAGCTCACACGAGACTCTGGGAGCCTGCCTATTAAAGGGTCACCACAGAAGGGACAGGAGAGAAAAGACGGAAAGAAATCAAGGAAAGGGAGGAAGGAAGGAAGGAGAAAAAGAGGGAGGGAGGAAGGAGGGAGGGAGGAAGGAGAGAGAAATGGAGGGAGGAAGGGAGGGAGGGGAGAGAGAGGAGGGAGGGAGTGAGGGAGGAAAATGTGGGAGGAATAAAGTTGGGAGGAAAGGAGGGAGGGACGAAGGAAGGAAAGGGAAGGAAAGGAAAGGAAGGAAGGGAGGAAGGAAGGAAAGAGATAGAGCGAGAGAGAAAGCGAGAAAGAGATAGAGCGAGAGAGAAAGAGATAGAGCGAGAGAGAAAGCGAGAAAGTGACAGAGCAAGACAGAAAGTGAGAAAGAGATAGAGAGAAAGCGAGAAAGAAATAGAGCGAGAGAGAAAGCAAGAAAGAGATAGAGAGAAAGTGAGAAAGAGATAGAGCGAGAGAGAAAGAGACGGAGCGAGAGAGAAAGCGAGAAAGAGATAGAGCGAGAGAGAAAGTGAGAAAGAGATAGAGCGATAGCGAGAAAGAGATAGAGCAAGAGAGAAAGCGAGAAAGAGATAGAGCGAGAGACAAAGAGATAGAGAGAAAGTGAGAAAGAGATAGACCGAGAGAGAGAGCGAGAAAGAGATAGTGAGAAAGTGAGAAAGAGATAGAGCGAGACAGAAAGCGAGAAAGAGATAGAGAGAAAGTGAGAAAAAGATAGAGAGAGAGAGAAAGTAAGAAAGAGATAGAGCGAGAGAGAAAGCGAAAAAGAGATAGAGAGAGAGAGAAAGCGAGAAAGAGATAGAGAGAAAGAGAGAGATAGTGAGAAAAGAGAAAGAGATAGAGCAAGAGAGAAAGTGAGAAAGAGATAGAGCAAGAGAGAAAGAGATAGAGCGAGAGAGAAAGCGAGAAAGAGATAGAGCGAGAGAGAAAGTGAGAAAGAGATAGACAGAGAGAGAAAGCGAGAAAGAGAAGAGCGAGAGAGAAAGCGAAAAAGAGATAGAGCGAGAGAGAAAGAGATAGAGAGAAAGCGAGAAAGAGATAGAGAGAAAGTGAGAAAGGGATAGAGCGATAGAGAAAGAGATAGTGAGAAAGTGTGAAAAAGATAGAGCGAGAGAGAAAGCGAGAAAAAGATAGAGAGAAAGTGAGAAAGAGATAGAGCGAGAGAGAAAGCGAGAAAGAGAGAGAAAGTGAGAAAGTGAGAAAGAGATAGGGAGAAAGCGAGAAAGCGATAGAGCGAGACAGAAAGCGAGAAAGAGATAGGGAGAAAGTGAGAAAGAGATAGAGAGAGAGAGAAAGTGAGAAAGAGCGGGAGAGGCAGAGAGAAAGAGATAGAGCGAGAGAGGCAGAGAGAAAGAGATAGAGATAGAGAGAATGCGAGAAAGAGATAGAGCGAGAGACAAAGAGATAGAGAGAAAGTGAGAAAGAGATAGACCGAGAGAGAAAGCGAGAAAGAGATAGAGAGAAAGCGAGAAAGAGATAGAGTGAGAGAGAAAGCGAGAAAGAGATAGAGAGAAAGTGAGAAAGAGATAGACAGAAAGTGAGAAAGAGATAGAGCGAGAGAGAAAGAGAGAAAGAGATAGTGAGAAAGTGAGAAAGAGATAGAGCGAGAGAGAAAGCGAGAAAGAGATAGAGAGAAAGTGAGAAAGAGATAGAGCGAGACAGAAAGCGAGAAAGAGATAGCAAGAAAGCGAGAAAGAGATAGAGTGAGAGAGAAAGAGAGAAAGAGATAGAGCGAGAGAGAAAGCGAGAAAGAGATACAGCGAGAGAGAAAGCGAGAAAGAGATAGAGCGAGAGAGAAAGCGAGAAAGTGATAGAGTGAGAGAGAAAGTGAGAAAGAGATAGAGCGATAGCGAGAAAGAGATAGAGCAAGAGAGAAAGCGAGAAAGAGATAGAGTGAGAGAGAAAGAGAGAAAGAGATAGAGCGAGAGAGAAAGTGAGAAAGAGATAGAGCGAGAGAGAAAGCGAGAAAGAGAGAGAAAGTGAGAAAGTGAGAAAGAGATAGGGAGAAAGCGATAAAGCGATAGAGCGAGACAGAAAGCGAGAAAGAGATAGAGAGAAAGTGAGAAAGAGATAGAGAGAGAGAGAAAGTGAGAAAGAGCGGGAGAGGCAGAGGGAAAGAGATAGAGCGAGAGAGGCAGAGAGAAAGAGATAGAGATAGAGAGAATGCGAGAAAGAGATAGAGCGAGAGACAAAGAGATAGAGAGAAAGTGAGAAAGAGATAGACCGAGAGAGAAAGCGAGAAAGAGATAGAGAGAAAGCGAGAAAGAGATAGAGTGAGAGAGAAAGCGAGAAAGAGATAGAGAGAAAGTGAGAAAGAGATAGACAGAAAGTGAGAAAGAGATAGAGCGAGAGAGAAAGAGAGAAAGAGATAGTGAGAAAGTGAGAAAGAGATAGAGCGAGAGAGAAAGCGAGAAAGAGATAGAGAGAAAGTGAGAAAGAGATAGAGCGAGACAGAAAGCGAGAAAGAGATAGCAAGAAAGCGAGAAAGAGATAGAGTGAGAGAGAAAGAGAGAAAGAGATAGAGCGAGAGAGAAAGCGAGAAAGAGATACAGCGAGAGAGAAAGCGAGAAAGAGATACAGCGAGAGAGAAAGCGAGAAAGAGATAGAGTGAGAGAGAAAGAGAGAAAGAGATAGAGCGAGAGAGAAAGCGAGAAAGAGATAGAGCGAGAGAGAAAGCGAGAAAGTGATAGAGTGAGAGAGAAAGCGAGAAAGTGATAGAGTGAGAGAGAAAGTGAGAAAGAGATAGAGCGATAGCGAGAAAGAGATAGAGCAAGAGAGAAAGCGAGAAAGAGATAGTGAGAGACAAAGAGATAGAGAGAACGTGAGAAAGAGATAGACCGAGAGAGAGAGCGAGAAAGAGATAGTGAGAAAGCGAGAAAGTGTTAGAACGAGAGACAAAGAGATAGAAAGTGAGAAAGAGATAGAGCGAGAGAGAAAGCGAGAAAGAGATAGAGAGAAAGCGAGAAAGAGATAGAGAGAAAGTGAGAAAGGGATAGAGCGATAGAGAAAGAGATAGTGAGAAAGTGTGAAAAAGATAGAGCGAGAGAGAAAGCGAGAAAAAGATAGAGAGAAAGTGAGAAAGAGATAGAGCGAGAGAGAAAGCGAGAAAGAGAGAGAAAGTGAGAAAGTGAGAAAGAGATAGGGAGAAAGCGAGAAAGCGATAGAGCGAGACAGAAAGCGAGAAAGAGATAGAGAGAAAGTGAGAAAGAGATAGAGAGAGAGAGAAAGTGAGAAAGAGCGGGAGAGGCAGAGAGAAAGAGATAGAGCGAGAGAGGCAGAGAGAAAGAGATAGAGATAGAGAGAATGCGAGAAAGAGATAGAGCGAGAGACAAAGAGATAGAGAGAAAGTGAGAAAGAGATAGACCGAGAGAGAAAGCGAGAAAGAGATAGAGAGAAAGCGAGAAAGAGATAGAGTGAGAGAGAAAGCGAGAAAGAGATAGAGAGAAAGTGAGAAAGAGATAGACAGAAAGTGAGAAAGAGATAGAGCGAGAGAGAAAGAGAGAAAGAGATAGTGAGAAAGTGAGAAAGAGATAGAGCGAGAGAGAAAGCGAGAAAGAGATAGAGAGAAAGTGAGAAAGAGATAGAGCGAGACAGAAAGCGAGAAAGAGATAGCAAGAAAGCGAGAAAGAGATAGAGTGAGAGAGAAAGAGAGAAAGAGATAGAGCGAGAGAGAAAGCGAGAAAGAGATACAGCGAGAGAGAAAGCGAGAAAGAGATAGAGCGAGAGAGAAAGCGAGAAAGTGATAGAGTGAGAGAGAAAGTGAGAAAGAGATAGAGCGATAGCGAGAAAGAGATAGAGCAAGAGAGAAAGCGAGAAAGAGATAGAGTGAGAGAGAAAGAGAGAAAGAGATAGAGCGAGAGAGAAAGTGAGAAAGAGATAGAGCGAGAGAGAAAGCGAGAAAGAGAGAGAAAGTGAGAAAGTGAGAAAGAGATAGGGAGAAAGCGAGAAAGCGATAGAGCGAGACAGAAAGCGAGAAAGAGATAGAGAGAAAGTGAGAAAGAGATAGAGAGAGAGAGAAAGTGAGAAAGAGCGGGAGAGGCAGAGGGAAAGAGATAGAGCGAGAGAGGCAGAGAGAAAGAGATAGAGATGGAGAGAATGCGAGAAAGAGATAGAGCGAGAGACAAAGAGATAGAGAGAAAGTGAGAAAGAGATAGACCGAGAGAGAAAGCGAGAAAGAGATAGAGAGAAAGCGAGAAAGAGATAGAGTGAGAGAGAAAGCGAGAAAGAGATAGAGAGAAAGTGAGAAAGAGATAGACAGAAAGTGAGAAAGAGATAGAGCGAGAGAGAAAGAGAGAAAGAGATAGTGAGAAAGTGAGAAAGAGATAGAGCGAGAGAGAAAGCGAGAAAGAGATAGAGAGAAAGTGAGAAAGAGATAGAGCGAGACAGAAAGCGAGAAAGAGATAGCAAGAAAGCGAGAAAGAGATAGAGTGAGAGAGAAAGAGAGAAAGAGATAGAGCGAGAGAGAAAGCGAGAAAGAGATACAGCGAGAGAGAAAGCGAGAAAGAGATAGAGCGAGAGAGAAAGCGAGAAAGTGATAGAGTGAGAGAGAAAGTGAGAAAGAGATAGAGCGATAGCGAGAAAGAGATAGAGCAAGAGAGAAAGCGAGAAAGAGATAGAGTGAGAGAGAAAGAGAGAAAGAGATAGAGCGAGAGAGAAAGCGAGAAAGAGATAGAGCGAGAGAGAAAGCGAGAAAGAGATAGAGCGAGAGAGAAAGCGAGAAAGTGATAGAGTGAGAGAGAAAGTGAGAAAGAGATAGAGCGATAGCGAGAAAGAGATAGAGCAAGAGAGAAAGCGAGAAAGAGATAGAGTGAGAGACAAAGAGATAGAGAGAACGTGAGAAAGAGATAGACCGAGAGAGAGAGCGAGAAAGAGATAGTGAGAAAGCGAGAAAGAGTTAGAACGAGAGACAAAGAGATAGAAAGTGAGAAAGAGATAGAGCGAGAGAGAAAGCGAGAAAGAGATAGAAAGAAAGTGAGAAAGAGATAGAGAGAGAGAGAAAGCAAGAAAGAGATAGAGCGAGAGAGAAAGCAAAAAAGAGATAGCAGGAAAGCGAGAAAGAGATAGAGCGAGAGAGAAAGAGAGAAAGAGATAGAGCGAGAGAGAAAGCGAGAAAGAGATAGAGAGAAAGAGAGAGATAGTGAGAAAAAGAGAAAGAGATAGAGCAAGAGAGAAAGTGAGAAAGAGATAGAGCAAGAGAGTAAGAGATAGAGCGAGAGAGAAAGCGAGAAAGAGATAGAGCGAGAGAGAAAGTGAGAAAGAGATAGACCGAGAGAGAAAGCGAGAAAGAGAAGAGCGAGAGAGAAAGCGAGAAAGAGATAGAGCGAGAAAGAAAGAGATAGAGAGAAAGCGAGAAAGAGATAGAGAGAAAGTGAGAATGAGATAGAGCGATAGAGAAAGAGATAGTGAGAAAGTGTGAAAAAGATAGAGCGAGAGAGAAAGCGAGAAAAAGATAGAGAGAAAGTGAGAAAGAGATAGAGCGAGAGAGAAAGCGAGAAAGAGATAGAGCGAGAAAGAAAGAGATAGAGAGAAAGCGAGAAAGAGATAGAGAGAAAGTGAGAAAGAGATAGAGCGATAGAGAAAGAGATAGTGAGAAAGTGTGAAAAAGATAGAGCGAGAGAGAAAGCGAGAAAAAGATAGAGCGAGAGAGAAAGCGAGAAAGAGATAGAGCGAGAGAGAAAGCGAGAAAGTGACAGAGCAAGACAGAAAGTGAGAAAGAGATAGAGAGAAAGCGAGAAAGAAATAGAGCGAGAGAGAAAGCAAGAAAGAGATAGAGAGAAAGTGAGAAAGAGATAGAGCGAGAGAGAAAGAGACGGAGCGAGAGAGAAAGCGAGAAAGAGATAGAGCGAGAGAGAAAGTGAGAAAGAGATAGAGCGATAGCGAGAAAGAGATAGAGCAAGAGAGAAAGCGAGAAAGAGATAGAGCGAGAGACAAAGTGATAGAGAGAAAGTGAGAAAGAGATAGACCGAGAGAGAGAGCGAGAAAGAGATAGTGAGAAAGTGAGAAAGAGATAGAGCGAGACAGAAAGCGAGAAAGAGATAGAGAGAAAGTGAGAAAAAGATAGAGAGAGAGAGAAAGTAAGAAAGAGATAGAGCGAGAGAGAAAGCGAAAAAGAGATAGAGAGAGAGAGAAAGCGAGAAAGAGATAGAGAGAAAGAGAGAGATAGTGAGAAAAAGAGAAAGAGATAGAGCAAGAGAGAAAGTGAGAAAGAGATAGAGCAAGAGAGAAAGAGATAGAGCGAGAGAGAAAGCGAGAAAGAGATAGAGCGAGAGAGAAAGTGAGAAAGAGATAGACAGAGAGAGAAAGCGAGAAAGAGAAGAGCGAGAGAGAAAGCGAAAAAGAGATAGAGCGAGAGAGAAAGAGATAGAGAGAAAGCGAGAAAGAGATAGAGAGAAAGTGAGAAAGGGATAGAGCGATAGAGAAAGAGATAGTGAGAAAGTGTGAAAAAGATAGAGCGAGAGAGAAAGCGAGAAAAAGATAGAGAGAAAGTGAGAAAGAGATAGAGCGAGAGAGAAAGCGAGAAAGAGAGAGAAAGTGAGAAAGTGAGAAAGAGATAGGGAGAAAGCGAGAAAGCGATAGAGCGAGACAGAAAGCGAGAAAGAGATAGAGAGAAAGTGAGAAAGAGATAGAGAGAGAGAGAGAAAGTGAGAAAGAGCGGGAGAGGCAGAGAGAAAGAGATAGAGCGAGAGAGGCAGAGAGAAAGAGATAGAGATAGAGAGAATGCGAGAAAGAGATAGAGCGAGAGACAAAGAGATAGAGAGAAAGTGAGAAAGAGATAGACCGAGAGAGAAAGCGAGAAAGAGATAGAGAGAAAGTGAGAAAGAGATAGAGTGAGAGAGAAAGCGAGAAAGAGATAGAGAGAAAGTGAGAAAGAGATAGACAGAAAGTGAGAAAGAGATAGAGCGAGAGAGAAAGAGAGAAAGAGATAGTGAGAAAGTGAGAAAGAGATAGAGCGAGAGAGAAAGCGAGAAAGAGATAGAGAGAAAGTGAGAAAGAGATAGAGCGAGACAGAAAGCGAGAAAGAGATAGCAAGAAAGCGAGAAAGAGATAGAGTGAGAGAGAAAGAGAGAAAGAGATAGAGCGAGAGAGAAAGCGAGAAAGAGATACAGCGAAAGAGAAAGCGAGAAAGAGATAGAGCGAGAGAGAAAGCGAGAAAGTGATAGAGTGAGAGAGAAAGTGAGAAAGAGATAGAGCGATAGCGAGAAAGAGATAGAGCAAGAGAGAAAGCGAGAAAGAGATAGAGTGAGAGAGAAAGAGAGAAAGAGATAGAGCGAGAGAGAAAGCGAGAAAGAGATAGAGCGAGAGAGAAAGCGAGAAAGAGATAGAGCGAGAGAGAAAGCGAGAAAGTGATAGAGTGAGAGAGAAAGTGAGAAAGAGATAGAGCGATAGCGAGAAAGAGATAGAGCAAGAGAGAAAGCGAGAAAGAGATAGAGTGAGAGACAAAGAGATAGAGAGAACGTGAGAAAGAGATAGACCGAGAGAGAGAGCGAGAAAGAGATAGTGAGAAAGCGAGAAAGAGTTAGAACGAGAGACAAAGAGATAGAAAGTGAGAAAGAGATAGAGCGAGAGAGAAAGCGAGAAAGAGATAGAAAGAAAGTGAGAAAGAGATAGAGAGAGAGAGAAAGCAAGAAAGAGATAGAGCGAGAGAGAAAGCAAAAAAGAGATAGCAGGAAAGCGAGAAAGAGATAGAGCGAGAGAGAAAGAGAGAAAGAGATAGAGCGAGAGAGAAAGCGAGAAAGAGATAGAGAGAAAGAGAGAGATAGTGAGAAAAAGAGAAAGAGATAGAGCAAGAGAGAAAGTGAGAAAGAGATAGAGCAAGAGAGAAAGAGATAGAGCGAGAGAGAAAGCGAGAAAGAGATAGAGCGAGAGAGAAAGTGAGAAAGAGATAGACCGAGAGAGAAAGCGAGAAAGAGAAGAGCGAGAGAGAAAGCGAGAAAGAGATAGAGCGAGAAAGAAAGAGATAGAGAGAAAGCGAGAAAGAGATAGAGAGAAAGTGAGAAAGAGATAGAGCGATAGAGAAAGAGATAGTGAGAAAGTGTGAAAAAGATAGAGCGAGAGAGAAAGCGAGAAAAAGATAGAGAGAAAGTGAGAAAGAGATAGAGCGAGAGAGAAAGCGAGAAAGAGATAGAGCGAGAGAGAAAGCGAGAAAGTGACAGAGCAAGACAGAAAGTTAGAAAGAGATAGAGTTAAAGCGAGAAAGAAATAGAGCGAGAGAGAAAGCAAGAAAGAGATAGAGAGAAAGTGAGAAAGAGATAGAGCGAGAGAGAAAGAGACGGAGCGAGAGAGAAAGCGATAAAGAGATAGAGCGAGAGAGAAAGCGAGAAAGTGATAGAGTGAGAGAGAAAGTGAGAAAGAGATAGAGCGATAGCGAGAAAGAGATAGACAAGAGAGAAAGCGAGAAAGAGATAGAGCGAGAGACAAAGAGATAGAGAGAACGTGAGAAAGAGATAGACCGAGAGAGAGCGAGAAAGAGATAGTGAGAAAGTGAGAAAGAGATAGAGCGAAACAGAAAGCAAGAAAGAGATAGAGAGAAAGTGAGAAAAAGATAGAGAGAGAGAGAAAGTAAGAAAGAGATAGAGCGAGAGAGAAAGCGAAAAAGAGATAGAGAGAGAGAGAAAGCGAGAAAGAGATAGAGAGAAAGAGAGAGATAGTGAGAAAGAGATAGACAGAGAGAGAAAGCGAGAAAGAGAAGAGCGAGAGAGAAAGCGAAAAAGAGATAGAGCGAGAGAGAAAGAGATAGAGAGAAAGCGAGAAAGAGATAGAGAGAAAGTGAGAAAGAGATAGAGCGATAGAGAAAGAGATAGTGAGAAAGTGTGAAAAAGATAGAGCGAGAGAGAAAGCGAGAAAAAGATAGAGAGAAAGTGAGAAAGAGATAGAGCGAGAGAGAAAGCGAGAAAGAGACAGAAAGTGAGAAAGAGATAGAGCGAGAGAGAAAGAGAGAAAGAGATAGTGAGAAAGTGAGAAAGAGATAGAGCGAGAGAGAAAGCGAGAAAGAGATAGAGAGAAAGTGAGAAAGAGATAGAGCGAGACAGAAAGCGAGAAAGAGATAGCAAGAAAGCGAGAAAGAGATAGAGTGAGAGAGAAAGAGAGAAAGAGATAGAGCGAGAGAGAAAGCGAGAAAGAGATAGAGCGAGAGAGAAAGCGAGAAAGAGATAGAGCGAGAGAGAAAGCGAGAAAGTGATAGAGTGAGAGAGAAAGTGAGAAAGAGATAGAGCGATAGCGAGAAAGAGATAGAGCAAGAGAGAAAGCGAGAAAGAGATAGAGTGAGAGACAAAGAGATAGAGAGAACGTGAGAAAGAGTTAGACTGAGAGAGAGAGCGAGAAAGAGGTAGTGAGAAAGCGAGAAAGAGTTAGAGCGAGAGACAAAGAGATAGAAAGTGAGAAAGAGATAGAGCGAGAGAGAAAGCAAGAAAGAGATAGAAAGAAAGTGAGAAAGAGATAGAGAGAGAGAGAAAGCAAGAAAGAGATAGAGCGAGAGAGAAAGCGAAAAAGAGATAGCAGGAAAGCGAGAAAGAGATAGAGCGAGAGAGAAAGAGAGAAAGAGATAGAGCGAGAGAGAAAGCGAGAAAGAGATAGAGAGAAAGAGAGAGATAGTGAGAAAAAGAGAAAGAGATAGAGCAAGAGAGAAAGTGAGAAAGAGATAGAGCAAGAGAGAAAGAGATAGAGCGAGAGAGAAAGCGAGAAAGAGATAGAGCGAGAGAGAAAGTGAGAAAGAGATAGACCGAGAGAGAAAGCGAGAAAGAGAAGAGCGAGATAGAAAGCGAGAAAGAGATAGAGAGAGAAAGAAAGAGATAGAGAGAAAGCGAGAAAGAGATAGAGAGAAAGTGAGAAAGAGATAGAGCGATAGAGAAAGAGATAGTGAGAAAGTGTGAAAAAGATAGAGCGAGAGAGAAAGCGAGAAAAAGATAGAGAGAAAGTGAGAAAGAGATAGAGCGAGAGAGAAAGCGAGAAAGAGATAGAGCGAGAGAGAAAGCGAGAAAGTGACAGAGCAAGACAGAAAGTGAGAAAGAGATAGAGAGAAAGCGAGAAAGAAATAGAGCGAGAGAGAAAGCAAGAAAGAGATAGAGAGAAAGTGAGAAAGAGATAGAGCGAGAGAGAAAGAGACGGAGCGAGAGAGAAAGCGATAAAGAGATAGAGCGAGAGAGAAAGCGAGAAAGTGATAGAGTGAGAGAGAAAGTGAGAAAGAGATAGAGCGATAGCGAGAAAGAGATAGACAAGAGAGAAAGCGAGAAAGAGATAGAGCGAGAGACAAAGAGATAGAGAGAACGTGAGAAAGAGATAGACCGAGAGAGAGAGCGAGAAAGAGATAGTGAGAAAGTGAGAAAGAGATAGAGCGAGACAGAAAGCAAGAAAGAGATAGAGAGAAAGTGAGAAAAAGATAGAGAGAGAGAGAAAGTAAGAAAGAGATAGAGCGAGAGAGAAAGCGAAAAAGAGATAGAGAGAGAGAGAAAGCGAGAAAGAGATAGAGAGAAAGAGAGAGATAGTGAGAAAAAGAGTAAGAGATAGAGCAAGAGAGAAAGTGAGAAAGAGATAGAGCAAGAGAGAAAGAGATAGAGCGAGAACGAAAGCGAAAAAGAGATAGAGCGAGAGAGAAAGTGAGAAAGAGATAGACAGAGAGAGAAAGCGAGAAAGAGAAGAGCGAGAGAGAAAGCGAAAACGAGATAGAGCGAGAGAGAAAGAGATAGAGAGAAAGCGAGAAAGAGATAGAGAGAAAGTGAGAAAGAGATAGAGCGATAGAGAAAGAGATAGTGAGAAAGTGTGAAAAAGATAGAGCGAGAGAGAAAGCGAGAAAAAGATAGAGAGAAAGTGAGAAAGAGATAGAGCGAGAGAGAAAGCGAGAAAGAGAGAGAAAGTGAGAAAGTGAGAAAGAGATAGAGAGAAAGCGAGAAAGCTATAGAGAGAAAGCGAGAAAGCGATAGAGCGAGACAGAAAGCGAGAAAGAGATAGAGAGAAAGTGAGAAAGAGATAGAGAGAGAGAGAAAGTGAGAAAGAGCGGGAGAGGCAGAGAGAAAGAGATAGAGCGAGAGAGGCAGAGAGAAAGAGATAGAGATAGAGAGAATGCGAGAAAGAGATAGAGCGAGAGACAAAGAGATAGAGAGAAAGTGAGAAAGAGATAGACCGAGAGAGAAAGCGAGAAAGAGATAGAGAGAAAGCGAGAAAGAGATAGAGTGAGAGAGAAAGCGAGAAAGAGATAGAGAGAAAGTGAGAAAGAGATAGACAGAAAGTGAGAAAGAGATAGAGCGAGAGAGAAAGAGAGAAAGAGATAGTGAGAAAGTGAGAAAGAGATAGAGCGAGAGAGAAAGCGAGAAAGAGATAGAGAGAAAGTGAGAAAGAGATAGAGCGAGACAGAAAGCGAGAAAGAGATAGCAAGAAAGCGAGAAAGAGATAGAGTGAGAGAGAAAGAGAGAAAGAGATAGAGTGAGAGAGAAAGCGAGAAAGAGATAGAGCGAGAGAGAAAGCGATAAAGAGATAGACAAGAGAGAAAGCGAGAAAGAGATAGAGCGAGAGACAAAGAGATAGAGAGAACGTGAGAAAGAGATAGACCGAGAGAGAGAGCAAGAAAGAGATAGTGAGAAAGTGAGAAAGAGATAGAGCGAAACAGAAAGCAAGAAAGAGATAGAGAGAAAGTGAGAAAAAGATAGAGAGAGAGAGAAAGTAAGAAAGAGATAGAGCGAGAGAGAAAGCGAAAAAGAGATAGAGTGAGAGAGAAAGCGAGAAAGAGATAGAGAGAAAGAGAGAGATAGTGAGAAAGAGATAGACAGAGAGAGAAAGCGAGAAAGAGAAGAGCGAGAGAGAAAGCGAAAAAGAGATAGAGCGAGAGAGAAAGAGATAGAGAGAAAGCGAGAAAGAGATAGAGAGAAAGTGAGAAAGAGATAGAGCGATAGAGAAAGAGATAGTGAGAAAGTGTGAAAAAGATAGAGCGAGAGAGAAAGCGAGAAAAAGATAGAGAGAAAGTGAGAAAGAGATAGAGCGAGAGAGAAAGCGAGAAAGAGACAGAAAGTGAGAAAGAGATAGAGCGAGAGAGAAAGAGAGAAAGAGATAGTGAGAAAGTGAGAAAGAGATAGAGCAAGAGAGAAAGCGAGAAAGAGATAGAGAGAAAGTGAGAAAGAGATAGAGCGAGACAGAAAGCGAGAAAGAGATAGCAAGAAAGCGAGAAAGAGATAGAGTGAGAGAGAAAGAGAGAAAGAGATAGAGCGAGAGAGAAAGCGAGAAAGAGATAGAGCGAGAGAGAAAGCGAGAAAGAGATAGAGCGAGAGAGAAAGCGAGAAAGTGATAGAGTGAGAGAGAAAGTGAGAAAGAGATAGAGCGATAGCGAGAAAGAGATAGAGCAAGAGAGAAAGCGAGAAAGAGATAGAGTGAGAGACAAAGAGATAGAGAGAACGTGAGAAAGAGTTAGACCGAGAGAGAGAGCGAGAAAGAGGTAGTGAGAAAGCGAGAAAGAGTTAGAGCGAGAGACAAAGAGATAGAAAGTGAGAAAGAGATAGAGCGAGAGAGAAAGCAAGAAAGAGATAGAAAGAAAGTGAGAAAGAGATAGAGAGAGAGAGAAAGCAAGAACGTGATAGAGCGAGAGAGAAAGCGAAAAAGAGATAGCAGGAAAGCGAGAAAGAGATAGAGCGAGAGAGAAAGAGAGAAAGAGATAGAGCGAGAGAGAAAGCGAGAAAGAGATAGAGAGAAAGAGAGAGATAGTGAGAAAAAGAGAAAGAGATAGAGCAAGAGAGAAAGTGAGAAAGAGATAGAGCAAGAGAGAAAGAGATAGAGCGAGAGAGAAAGCGAGAAAGAGATAGAGCGAGAGAGAAAGTGAGAAAGAGATAGACCGAGAGAGAAAGCGAGAAAGAGAAGAGCGAGATAGAAAGCGAGAAAGAGATAGAGCGAGAAAGAAAGAGATAGAGAGAAAGCGAGAAAGAGATAGAGAGAAAGTGTGAAAGAGATAGAGCGATTGAGAAAGAGATAGTGAGAAAGTGTGAAAAAGATAGAGCGAGAGAGAAAGCGAGAAAAAGATAGAGAGAAAGTGAGAAAGAGATAGAGCGAGAGAGAAAGCGAGAAAGAGATAGAGCGAGAGAGAAAGCGAGAAAGTGACAGAGCAAGACAGAAAGTGAGAAAGAGATAGAGAGAAAGCGAGAAAGAAATAGAGCGAGAGAGAAAGCAAGAAAGAGATAGAGAGAAAGTGAGAAAGAGATAGAGCGAGAGAGAAAGAGACGGAGCGAGAGAGAAAGCGATAAAGAGATAGAGCGAGAGGGAAAGCGAGAAAGTGATAGAGTGAGAGAGAAAGTGAGAAAGAGATAGAGCGATAGCGAGAAAGAGATAGACAAGAGAGAAAGCGAGAAAGAGATAGAGCGAGAGACAAAGAGATAGAGAGAACGTGAGAAAGAGATAGACCGAGAGAGAGAGCGAGAAAGAGATAGTGAGAAAGTGAGAAAGAGATAGAGCGAGACAGAAAGCAAGAAAGAGATAGAGAGAAAGTGAGAAAAAGATAGAGAGAGAGAGAAAGTAAGAAAGAGATAGAGCGAGAGAGAAAGCGAAAAAGAGATAGAGAGAGAGAGAAAGCGAGAAAGAGATAGAGAGAAAGAGAGAGATAGTGAGAAAAAGAGAAAGAGATAGAGCAAGAGAGAAAGTGAGAAAGAGATAGAGCAAGAGAGAAAGAGATAGAGCGAGAACGAAAGCGAGAAAGAGATAGAGCGAGAGAGAAAGTGAGAAAGAGATAGACAGAGAGAGAAAGCGAGAAAGAGAAGAGCGAGAGAGAAAGCGAAAAAGAGATAGAGCGAGAGAGAAAGAGATAGAGAGAAAGCGAGAAAGAGATAGAGAGAAAGTGAGAAAGAGATAGAGCGATAGAGAAAGTGATAGTGAGAAAGTGTGAAAAAGATAGAGCGAGAGAGAAAGCGAGAAAAAGATAGAGAGAAAGTGAGAAAGAGATAGAGCGAGAGAGAAAGCGAGAAAGAGAGAGAAAGTGAGAAAGTGAGAAAGAGATAGAGAGAAAGCGAGAAAGCTATAGAGAGAAAGCGAGAAAGCGATAGAGCGAGACAGAAAGCGAGAAAGAGATAGAGAGAAAGTGAGAAAGAGATAGAGAGAGAGAGAAAGTGAGAAAGAGCGGGAGAGGCAGAGAGAAAGAGATAGAGCGAGAGAGGCAGAGAGAAAGAGATAGAGATAGAGAGAATGCGAGAAAGAGATAGAGCGAGAGACAAAGAGATAGAGAGAAAGTGAGAAAGAGATAGACCAAGAGAGAAAGCGAGAAAGAGATAGAGAGAAAGCGAGAAAGAGATAGAGTGAGAGAGAAAGCGAGAAAGAGATAGAGAGAAAGTGAGAAAGAGATAGACAGAAAGTGAGAAAGAGATAGAGCGAGAGAGAAAGAGAGAAAGAGATAGTGAGAAAGTGAGAAAGAGATAGAGCGAGAGAGAAAGCGAGAAAGAGATAGATAGAAAGTGAGAAAGAGATAGAGCGAGCCAGAAAGCGAGAAAGAGATAGCAAGAAAGCGAGAAAGAGATAGAGCGAGAGAGAAAGCGAGAAAGTGATAGAGTGAGAAAGTGAGAAAGAGATAGAGCGATAGCGAGAAAGAGATAGAGCAAGAGAGAAAGCGAGAAAGAGATAGAGTGAGAGACAAAGAGATAGAGAGAACGTGAGAAAGAGATAGACCGAGAGAGAGAGCGAGAAAGAGATAGTGAGAAAGCGAGAAAGAGTTAGAGCGAGAGACAAAGAGATAGAAAGTGAGAAAGAGATAGAGCGAGAGAGAAAGCGAGAAAGAGATAGAGAGAAAGTGAGAAAGAGATAGAGAGAGAGAGAAAGCAAGAAAGAGATAGAGCGAGAGAGAAAGCGAAAAAGAGATAGCAGGAAAGCGAGGAAGAGATAGAGCGAGAGAGAAAGAGAGAAAGAGATAGAGCGAGAGAGAAAGCGAGAAAGAGATAGAGAGAAAGAGAGAGATAGTGAGAAAAAGAGAAAGAGATAGAGCAAGAGAGAAAGTGAGAAAGAGATAGAGCAAGAGAGAAAGAGATAGAGCGAGAGAGAAAGCGAGAAAGAGATAGAGCGAGAGAGAAAGTGAGAAAGAGATAGACCGAGAGAGAAAGCGAGAAAGAGAAGAGCGAGAGAGAAAGCGAGAAAGAGATAGAGCGAGAGAGAAAGAGATAGAGAGAAAGCGAGAAAGAGATAGAGAGAAAGTGAGAAAGAGATAGAGCGATAGAGAAAGAGATAGTGAGAAAGTGTGAAAAAGATAGAGCGAGAGAGAAAGCGAGAAAAAGATAGAGAGAAAGTGAGAAAGAGATAGAGCGAGAGAGAAAGCGAGAAAGAGAGAGAAAGTGAGAAAGTGAGAAAGAGATAGAGAGAAAGCGAGAAAGCGATAGAGCGAGACAGAAAGCGAGAAAGAGATAGAGAGAAAGTGAGAAAGAGATAGAGAGAGAGAGAAAGTGAGAAAGAGCGGGAGAGGCAGGGAGAAAGAGATAGAGCGAGAGAGGCAGAGAGAAAGAGATAGAGATAGAGAGAATGCGAGAAAGAGATAGAGCGAGAGACAAAGAGATAGAGAGAAAGTGAGAAAGAGATAGACCGAGAGAGAAAGCGAGAAAGAGATAGAGAGAAAGCGAGAAAGAGATAGAGTGAGAGAGAAAGCGAGAAAGAGATAGAGAGAAAGTGAGAAAGAGATAGACAGAAAGTGAGAAAGAGATAGAGCGAGAGAGAAAGAGAGAAAGAGATAGTGAGAAAGTGAGAAAGAGATAGAGCGAGAGAGAAAGCGAGAAAGAGATAGAGAGAAAGTGAGAAAGAGATAGAGCGAGCCAGAAAGCGAGAAAGAGATAGCAAGAAAGCGAGAAAGAGATAGAGCGAGAGAGAAAGCGAGAAAGTGATAGAGTGAGAAAGTGAGAAAGAGATAGAGCGATAGCGAGAAAGAGATAGAGCAAGAGAGAAAGCGAGAAAGAGATAGAGTGAGAGACAAAGAGATAGAGAGAACGTGAGAAAGAGATAGACCGAGAGAGAGAGCGAGAAAGAGATAGTGAGAAAGCGAGAAAGAGTTAGAGCGAGAGACAAAGAGATAGAAAGTGAGAAAGAGATAGAGCGAGAGAGAAAGCGAGAAAGAGATAGAGAGAAAGTGAGAAAGAGATAGAGAGAGAGAGAAAGCAAGAAAGAGATAGAGCGAGAGAGAAAGCGAAAAAGAGATAGCAGGAAAGCGAGGAAGAGATAGAGCGAGAGAGAAAGAGAGAAAGAGATAGAGCGAGAGAGAAAGCGAGAAAGAGATAGAGAGAAAGAGAGAGATAGTGAGAAAAAGAGAAAGAGATAGAGCAAGAGAGAAAGTGAGAAAGAGAAAGAGCAAGAGAGAAAGAGATAGAGCGAGAGAGAAAGCGAGAAAGAGATAGAGCGAGAGAGAAAGTGAGAAAGAGATAGACCGAGAGAGAAAGCGAGAAAGAGAAGAGCGAGAGAGAAAGCGAGAAAGAGATAGAGCGAGAGAGAAAGAGATAGAGAGAAAGCGAGAAAGAGATAGAGAGAAAGTGAGAAAGAGATAGAGCGATAGAGAAAGAGATAGTGAGAAAGTGTGAAAAAGATAGAGCGAGAGAGAAAGCGAGAAAAAGATAGAGAGAAAGTGAGAAAGAGATAGAGCGAGAGAGAAAGCGAGAAAGAGAGAGAAAGTGAGAAAGTGAGAAAGAGATAGAGAGAAAGCGAGAAAGCGATAGAGCGAGACAGAAAGCGAGAAAGAGATAGAGAGAAAGTGAGAAAGAGATAGAGAGAGAGAGAAAGTGAGAAAGAGCGGGAGAGGCAGGGAGAATGAGATAGAGCGAGAGAGGCAGAGAGAAAGAGATAGAGATAGAGAGACTGCGAGAAAGAGATAGAGCGAGAGACAAAGAGATAGAGAGAAAGTGAGAAAGAGATAGAGCGAGAGAGAAAGCGAAAAAGAGATAGAGTGAGAGAGAAAGCGAGAAAGAGATAGAGAGAAAGAGAGAGATAGTGAGAAAGAGATAGACAGAGAGAGAAAGCGAGAAAGAGAAGAGCGAGAGAGAAAGCGAAAAAGAGATAGAGCGAGAGAGAAAGAGATAGAGAGAAAGCGAGAAAGAGATAGAGAGAAAGTGAGAAAGAGATAGAGCGATAGAGAAAGAGATAGTGAGAAAGTGTGAAAAAGACAGAGCGAGAGAGAAAGCGAGAAAAAGATAGAGAGAAAGTGAGAAAGAGATAGAGCGAGAGAGAAAGCGAGAAAGAGACAGAAAGTGAGAAAGAGATAGAGCGAGAGAGAAAGAGAGAAAGAGATAGTGAGAAAGTGAGAAAGAGATAGAGCAAGAGAGAAAGTGAGAAAGAGATAGAGAGAAAGTGAGAAAGAGATAGAGCGAGACAGAAAGCGAGAAAGAGATAGCAAGAAAGCGAGAAAGAGATAGAGTGAGAGAGAAAGAGAGAAAGAGATAGAGCGAGAGAGAAAGCGAGAAAGAGATAGAGCGAGAGAGAAAGCGAGAAAGAGATAGAGCGAGAGAGAAAGCGAGAAAGTGATAGAGTGAGAGAGAAAGTGAGAAAGAGATAGAGCGATAGCGAGAAAGAGATAGAGCAAGAGAGAAAGCGAGAAAGAGATAGAGTGAGAGACAAAGAGATAGAGAGAACGTGAGAAAGAGTTAGACCGAGAGAGAGAGCGAGAAAGAGGTAGTGAGAAAGCGAGAATGAGTTAGAGCGAGAGACAAAGAGATAGAAAGTGAGAAAGAGATAGAGCGAGAGAGAAAGCAAGAAAGAGATAGAAAGAAAGTGAGAAAGAGATAGAGAGAGAGAGAAAGCAAGAACGTGATAGAGCGAGAGAGAAAGCGAAAAAGAGATAGCAGGAAAGCGAGAAAGAGATAGAGCGAGAGAGAAAGAGAGAAAGAGATAGAGCGAGAGAGAAAGCGAGAAAGAGATAGAGAGAAAGAGAGAGATAGTGAGAAAAAGAGAAAGAGATAGAGCAAGAGAGAAAGTGAGAAAGAGATAGAGCAAGAGAGAAAGAGATAGAGCGAGAGAGAAAGCGAGAAAGAGATAGAGCGAGAGAGAAAGTGAGAAAGAGATAGACCGAGAGAGAAAGCGAGAAAGAGAAGAGCGAGATAGAAAGCGAGAAAGAGATAGAGCGAGAAAGAAAGAGATAGAGAGAAAGCGAGAAAGAGATAGAGAGAAAGTGTGAAAGAGATAGAGCGATTGAGAAAGAGATAGTGAGAAAGTGTGAAAAAGATAGAGCGAGAGAGAAAGCGAGAAAAAGATAGAGAGAAAGTGAGAAAGAGATAGAGCGAGAGAGAAAGCGAGAAAGAGATAGAGCGAGAGAGAAAGCGAGAAAGTGACAGAGCAAGACAGAAAGTGAGAAAGAGATAGAGAGAAAGCGAGAAAGAAATAGAGCAAGAGAGAAAGCAAGAAAGAGATAGAGAGAAAGTGAGAAAGAGATAGAGCGAGAGAGAAAGAGACGGAGCGAGAGAGAAAGCGATAAAGAGATAGAGCGAGAGGGAAAGCGAGAAAGTGATAGAGTGAGAGAGAAAGTGAGAAAGAGATAGAGCGATAGCGAGAAAGAGATAGACAAGAGAGAAAGCGAGAAAGAGATAGAGCGAGAGACAAAGAGATAGAGAGAACGTGAGAAAGAGATAGACCGAGAGAGAGAGCGAGAAAGAGATAGTGAGAAAGTGAGAAAGAGATAGAGCGAGACAGAAAGCAAGAAAGAGATGGAGAGAAAGTGAGAAAAAGATAGAGAGAGAGAGAAAGTAAGAAAGAGATAGAGCGAGAGAGAAAGCGAAAAAGAGATAGAGAGAGAGAGAAAGCGAGAAAGAGATAGAGAGAAAGAGAGAGATAGTGAGAAAAAGAGAAAGAGATAGAGCAAGAGAGAAAGTGAGAAAGAGATAGAGCAAGAGAGAAAGAGATAGAGCGAGAACGAAAGCGAGAAAGAGATAGAGCGAGAGAGAAAGTGAGAAAGAGATAGACAGAGAGAGAAAGCGAGAAAGAGAAGAGCGAGAGAGAAAGCGAAAAAGAGATAGAGCGAGAGAGAAAGAGATAGAGAGAAAGCGAGAAAGAGATAGAGAGAAAGTGAGAAAGAGATAGAGCGATAGAGAAAGAGATAGTGAGAAAGTGTGAAAAAGATAGAGCGAGAGAGAAAGCGAGAAAAAGATAGAGAGAAAGTGAGAAAGAGATAGAGCGAGAGAGAAAGCGAGAAAGAGAGAGAAAGTGAGAAAGTGAGAAAGAGATAGAGAGAAAGCGAGAAAGCTATAGAGAGAAAGCGAGAAAGCGATAGAGCGAGACAGAAAGCGAGAAAGAGATAGAGAGAAAGTGAGAAAGAGATAGAGAGAGAGAGAAAGTGAGAAAGAGCGGGAGAGGCAGAGAGAAAGAGATAGAGCGAGAGAGGCAGAGAGAAAGAGATAGAGATAGAGAGAATGCGAGAAAGAGATAGAGCGAGAGACAAAGAGATAGAGAGAAAGTGAGAAAGAGATAGACCGAGAGAGAAAGCGAGAAAGAGATAGAGAGAAAGCGAGAAAGAGATAGAGTGAGAGAGAAAGCGAGAAAGAGATAGAGAGAAAGTGAGAAAGAGATAGACAGAAAGTGAGAAAGAGATAGAGCGAGAGAGAAAGAGAGAAAGAGATAGTGAGAAAGTGAGAAAGAGATAGAGCGAGAGAGAAAGCGAGAAAGAGATAGAGAGAAAGTGAGAAAGAGATAGAGCGAGCCAGAAAGCGAGAAAGAGATAGCAAGAAAGCGAGAAAGAGATAGAGCGAGAGAGAAAGCGAGAAAGTGATAGAGTGAGAAAGTGAGAAAGAGATAGAGCGATAGCGAGAAAGAGATAGAGCAAGAGAGAAAGCGAGAAAGAGATATAGTGAGAGACAAAGAGATAGAGAGAACGTGAGAAAGAGATAGACCGAGAGAGAGAGCGAGAAAGAGATAGTGAGAAAGCGAGAAAGAGTTAGAGCGAGAGACAAAGAGATAGAAAGTGAGAAAGAGATAGAGCGAGAGAGAAAGCGAGAAAGAGATAGAGAGAAAGTGAGAAAGAGATAGAGAGAGAGAGAAAGCAAGAAAGAGATAGAGCGAGAGAGAAAGCGAAAAAGAGATAGCAGGAAAGCGAGGAAGAGATAGAGCGAGAGAGAAAGAGAGAAAGAGATAGAGCGAGAGAGAAAGCGAGAAAGAGATAGAGAGAAAGAGAGAGATAGTGAGAAAAAGAGAAAGAGATAGAGCAAGAGAGAAAGTGAGAAAGAGATAGAGCAAGAGAGAAAGAGATAGAGCGAGAGAGAAAGCGAGAAAGAGATAGAGCGAGAGAGAAAGTGAGAAAGAGATAGACCGAGAGAGAAAGCGAGAAAGAGAAGAGCGAGAGAGAAAGCGAGAAAGAGATAGAGCGAGAGAGAAAGAGATAGAGAGAAAGCGAGAAAGAGATAGAGCGATAGAGAAAGAGATAGTGAGAAAGTGTGAAAAAGATAGAGCGAGAGAGAAAGCGAGAAAAAGATAGAGAGAAAGTGAGAAAGAGATAGAGCGAGAGAGAAAGCGAGAAAGAGAGAGAAAGTGAGAAAGTGAGAAAGAGATAGAGAGAAAGCGAGAAAGCGATAGAGCGAGACAGAAAGCGAGAAAGAGATAGAGAGAAAGTGAGAAAGAGATAGAGAGAGAGAGAAAGTGAGAAAGAGCGGGAGAGGCAGGGAGAAAGAGATAGAGCGAGAGAGGCAGAGAGAAAGAGATAGAGATAGAGAGACTGCGAGAAAGAGATAGAGCGAGAGACAAAGAGATAGAGAGAAAGTGAGAAAGAGATAGATCGAGAGAGAAAAAGAGAAAGAGATAGAGAGAAAGTGAGAAAGAGATAGAGCGAGAGAGAAAGCGAGAAAGAGATAGAGAGAAAGTGAGAAAGAGATAGAGCGAGAGAGAAAGAGAGAAAGAGATAGAGCGAGAGAGAAAGCGAGAAAGAGATAGAGCGAGAGAGAAAGCGAGAAAGAGATAGAGAGAAAGAGAGAGATAGTGAGAAAAAGAGAAAGAGATAGAGCAAGAGAGGAAGTGAGAAAGAGATAGAGCAAGAGAGAAAGAGATAGAGCGAGAGAGAAAGCGAGAAAGAGATAGAGCGAGAGAGAAAGCGAGAAAGAGATAGACCGAGAGAGAAAGCGAGAAAGAGAAGAGCGAGAGAGAAAGCGACAAAGAGATAGAGCGAGAGAGAAAGAGATAGAGAGAAAGCGAGAAAGAGATAGAGAGAAAGTGAGAAAGAGATAGTGCGATAGAGAAAGAGATAGTGAGAAAGTGTGAAAAAGATAGAGCGAGAGAGAAAGCGAGAAAAAGATAGAGAGAAAGTGAGAAAGAGATAGAGCGAGAGAGAAAGCGAGAAAGAGAGAGGAAGTGAGAAAGTGAGAAAGAGATAGAGAGAAAGCGAGAAAGCGATAGAGCGAGACAGAAAGCGAGAAAGAGATAGAGAGAAAGTGAGAAAGAGATAGAGAGAGTGAGAAAGTGAGAAAGAGCGGGAGAGGGAGAGAGAAAGAGATAGCGCGAGAGAGGCAGAGAGAACGAGATAGAGATAGAGAGAATGCGAGAAAGAGATAGAGCGAGAGACAAAGAGATAGAGAGAAAGTGAGAAAGAGATAGACCGAGAGACAAAGCGAGAAAGAGATAGAGAGAAACCGAGAAAGAGATAGAGTGAGAGAGAAAGTGAGAAAGAGATAGAGAGAAAGTGAGAAAGAGATAGACAGAAAGTGAGAAAGAGATAGAGCGAGAGAGAAAGAGAGAAAGAGATAGAGAGAAAGTGAGAAAGAGATAGAGCGAGAGAGAAAGCGAGAAAGAGATAGAGAGACAGTGAGAAAGAGATAGAGCGAGACAGAAAGCGAGAAAGAGATAGAGAGAAAGTGAGAAAGAGATAGAGTGAGAGAGAAGGTGAGAAAGAGAGAAAGTGAGAAAGAGATAGAGCGAGAGAGAAAGCGAGAAAGAGATAGAGCGAGCGAGAAAGCGAGATTGAGATAGAGCATGGGAGATAGCGAGATTGAGATAGAGCGAGAGAGAACGTGATCGAGAGAAAGCGAAAAAGAGATAGAGAGAAAGCGAGAAAGAGATAGAGCGAGAGAGAAAGCGATGAAAGAGATAGAGAGAAAGCAAGAAAGAGATAGAGCGCGAGACAAAAAGATAGAGAGAAAGTGAGAGAGTGATAGACCGAGAGAGAAAGCGAGAATGAGATAGTGAGAAAATGAGAGTTAGAGCGAGTGACAAAGCGAGAAAGAGTTAGAGAGAGAGTGAGAAAGAGATAGAGCGAGAAAGAAAGTGAGAAAGAGATAGAGAGAAGGTGACGAAGAGATAGAGAGAGAGAGAAAGCGAAAAAGAAATAGAGAGAAAGTGAGGAAGAGATAGAGCGAGACAGAAAGCGAGAAAGAGATAGAGAGAAAGTGAGAAAGAGATAGAGCGAGACAGAAAGCGAGAAAGAGATAGAGAGAAAGTGAGAAAGAGATAGAGAGAGAGAGAAAGTGAGAAAGAGCGGGAGAGGCAGAGAGAAAGAGATAGAGCGAGAGAGGCAGAGAGAAAGAGATAGAGATAGAGAGAATGCGAGAAAGAGATAGAGCGAGAGACAAAGAGATAGAGAGAAAGTGAGAAAGAGATAGACCGAGAGAGAAAGCGAGAAAGAGATAGAGAGAAAGCGAGAAAGAGATAGAGTGAGAGAGAAAGCGAGAAAGAGATAGAGAGAAAGTGAGAAAGAGATAGACAGAAAGTGAGAAAGAGATAGAGCGAGAGAGAAAGAGAGAAAGAGATAGTGAGAAAGTGAGAAAGAGATAGAGCGAGAGAGAAAGCGAGAAAGAGATAGAGAGAAAGTGAGAAAGAGATAGAGCGAGCCAGAAAGCGAGAAAGAGATAGCAAGAAAGCGAGAAAGAGATAGAGCGAGAGAGAAAGCGAGAAAGTGATAGAGTGAGAAAGTGAGAAAGAGATAGAGCGATAGCGAGAAAGAGATAGAGCAAGAGAGAAAGCGAGAAAGAGATAGAGTGAGAGACAAAGAGATAGAGAGAACGTGAGAAAGAGATAGACCGAGAGAGAGAGCGAGAAAGAGATAGTGAGAAAGCGAGAAAGAGTTAGAGCGAGAGACAAAGAGATAGAAAGTGAGAAAGAGATAGAGCGAGAGAGAAAGCGAGAAAGAGATAGAGAGAAAGTGAGAAAGAGATAGAGAGAGAGAGAAAGCAAGAAAGAGATAGAGCGAGAGAGAAAGCGAAAAAGAGATAGCAGGAAAGCGAGGAAGAGATAGAGCGAGAGAGAAAGAGAGAAAGAGATAGAGCGAGAGAGAAAGCGAGAAAGAGATAGAGAGAAAGAGAGAGATAGTGAGAAAAAGAGAAAGAGATAGAGCAAGAGAGAAAGTGAGAAAGAGATAGAGCAAGAGAGAAAGAGATAGAGCGAGAGAGAAAGCGAGAAAGAGATAGAGCGAGAGAGAAAGTGAGAAAGAGATAGACCGAGAGAGAAAGCGAGAAAGAGAAGAGCGAGAGAGAAAGCGAGAAAGAGATAGAGCGAGAGAGAAAGAGATAGAGAGAAAGCGAGAAAGAGATAGAGCGATAGAGAAAGAGATAGTGAGAAAGTGTGAAAAAGATAGAGCGAGAGAGAAAGCGAGAAAAAGATAGAGAGAAAGTGAGAAAGAGATAGAGCGAGAGAGAAAGCGAGAAAGAGAGAGAAAGTGAGAAAGTGAGAAAGAGATAGAGAGAAAGCGAGAAAGCGATAGAGCGAGACAGAAAGCGAGAAAGAGATAGAGAGAAAGTGAGAAAGAGATAGAGAGAGAGAGAAAGTGAGAAAGAGCGGGAGAGGCAGGGAGAAAGAGATAGAGCGAGAGAGGCAGAGAGAAAGAGATAGAGATAGAGAGACTGCGAGAAAGAGATAGAGCGAGAGACAAAGAGATAGAGAGAAAGTGAGAAAGAGATAGAGCGAGAGAGAAAAAGAGAAAGAGATAGAGAGAAAGTGAGAAAGAGATAGAGCGAGAGAGAAAGCGAGAAAGAGATAGAGAGAAAGTGAGAAAGAGATAGAGCGAGAGAGAAAGAGAGAAAGAGATAGAGCGAGAGAGAAAGCGAGAAAGAGATAGAGCGAGAGAGAAAGCGAGAAAGAGATAGAGAGAAAGAGAGAGATAGTGAGAAAAAGAGAAAGAGATAGAGCAAGAGAGGAAGTGAGAAAGAGATAGAGCAAGAGAGAAAGAGATAGAGCGAGAGAGAAAGCGAGAAAGAGATAGAGCGAGAGAGAAAGCGAGAAAGAGATAGACCGAGAGAGAAAGCGAGAAAGAGAAGAGCGAGAGAGAAAGCGACAAAGAGATAGAGCGAGAGAGAAAGAGATAGAGAGAAAGCGAGAAAGAGATAGAGAGAAAGTGAGAAAGAGATAGAGCGATAGAGAAAGAGATAGTGAGAAAGTGTGAAAAAGATAGAGCGAGAGAGAAAGCGAGAAAAAGATAGAGAGAAAGTGAGAAAGAGATAGAGCGAGAGAGAAAGCGAGAAAGAGAGAGGAAGTGAGAAAGTGAGAAAGAGATAGAGAGAAAGCGAGAAAGCGATAGAGCGAGACAGAAAGCGAGAAAGAGATAGAGAGAAAGTGAGAAAGAGATAGAGAGAGTGAGAAAGTGAGAAAGAGCGGGAGAGGGAGAGAGAAAGAGATAGCGCGAGAGAGGCAGAGAGAACGAGATAGAGATAGAGAGAATGCGAGAAAGAGATAGAGCGAGAGACAAAGAGATAGAGAGAAAGTGAGAAAGAGATAGACCGAGAGACAAAGCGAGAAAGAGATAGAGAGAAAGCGAGAAAGAGATAGAGTGAGAGAGAAAGTGAGAAAGAGATAGAGAGAAAGTGAGAAAGAGATAGACAGAAAGTGAGAAAGAGATAGAGCGAGAGAGAAAGAGAGAAAGAGATAGAGAGAAAGTGAGAAAGAGATAGAGCGAGAGAGAAAGCGAGAAAGAGATAGAGAGACAGTGAGAAAGAGATAGAGCGAGACAGAAAGCGAGAAAGAGATAGAGAGAAAGTGAGAAAGAGATAGAGTGAGAGAGAAGGTGAGAAAGAGAGAAAGTGAGAAAGAGATAGAGCGAGAGAGAAAGCGAGAAAGAGATAGAGCGAGCGAGAAAGCGAGATTGAGATAGAGCATGGGAGATAGCGAGATTGAGATAGAGCGAGAGAGAACGTGATCGAGAGAAAGCGAAAAAGAGATAGAGAGAAAGCGAGAAAGAGATAGAGCGAGAGAGAAAGCGATGAAAGAGATAGAGAGAAAGCAAGAAAGAGATAGAGCGCGAGACAAAAAGATAGAGAGAAAGTGAGAGAGTGATAGACCGAGAGAGAAAGCGAGAATGAGATAGTGAGAAAATGAGAGTTAGAGCGAGTGACAAAGCGAGAAAGAGTTAGAGAGAGAGTGAGAAAGAGATAGAGCGAGAAAGAAAGTGAGAAAGAGATAGAGAGAAGGTGACAAAGAGATAGAGAGAGAGAGAAAGCGAAAAAGAAATAGAGAGAAAGTGAGGAAGAGATAGAGCGAGACAGAAAGCGAGAAAGAGATAGAGAGAAAGTGAGAAAGAGATAGAGCGAGAGAGAAAATGAGAAAGAGAGAAAGCGAGAAAGAGATAGAGCGAGAGAGAAAGCGAGAAAGAGATAGAGCGAGAGAGAAAGCGAGATTGAGATAGAGCGAGAGAGAAAGCCAGAATGAGATAGTGAGAAAACAAGAAAGAGTTAGAGCGAGAGGCAAAGAGATAGAAAGTGAGAAAGAGATAGAGCGAGAGAGAAAGCGAGAAAGAGATAGAGAGAAAGTGAGAAAGAGATAAAGTGTGAAAAAGAGAGAGTGAGGCAGAAAGTGAGAAAGAGATAGAGAGAAAGTGAGAAAGAGATGAAGTGAGAAAAAGAGAGAGTGAGGCAGAAAGTGAGAAAGAGATAGAGAGAAAGTGAGAAAGAGAGAAAGCGAGAAAGATATAGAGCGAGAGAGAAAGAGAGGAAGAGATAGAGCGAGAGAGAAAGCGAGAAAGAGATAGAGCGAGAGAGAAAGCGAGAAAGAGATAGAGAGAAAGGGAGAGATAGTGAGAAAAAGAGAAAGAGATAGAGCAAGAGAGAAAGCGAGAATGAGATAGAGCGAGAGAGAAAGCGAGAACGAGATAGCGAGAAAGAGAGAGATAGTGAGAAAAAGAGAAAGAGATAGAGCAAGAGAGAAAGCGAGAAAGAGATAGAGTGAGAGACAAAGAGATAGAGAGAACGTGAGAAAGAGATAGACCGAGAGAGAGAGCGAGAAAGAGATAGTGAGAAAGCGAGAAAGAGTTAGAGCGAGAGACAAAGAGATAGAAAGTGAGAAAGAGATAGAGCGAGAGAGAAAGCGAGAAAGAGATAGAGAGAAAGTGAGAAAGAGATAGAGAGAGAGAGAAAGCGAGAAAGAGATAGAGCGAGAGAGAAAGAGAGAAAGAGATAGAGCGAGAGAGAAAGCGAGAAAGAGATAGAGAGAAAGAGAGAGATAGTGAGAAAAAGAGAAAGAGATAGAGCAAGAGAGAAAGTGAGAAAGAGATAGAGCAAGAGAGAAAGAGATAGAGCGAGAGAGAAAGCGAGAAAGAGATAGAGCGAGAGAGAAAGTGAGAAAGAGATAGACCGAGAGAGAAAGCGAGAAAGAGAAGAGCGAGAGAGAAAGCGAGAAAGAGATAGAGTGAGAGACAAAGAGATAGAGAGAACGTGAGAAAGAGATAGACCGAGAGAGAGAGCGAGAAAGAGATAGTGAGAAAGCGAGAAAGAGTTAGAGCGAGAGACAAAGAGATAGAAAGTGAGAAAGAGATAGAGCGAGAGAGAAAGCGAGAAAGAGATAGAGAGAAAGTGAGAAAGAGATAGAGAGAGAGAGAAAGCGAGAAAGAGATAGAGCGAGAGAGAAAGAGAGAAAGAGATAGAGCGAGAGAGAAAGCGAGAAAGAGATAGAGAGAAAGAGAGCGATAGTGAGAAAAAGAGAAAGAGATAGAGCAAGAGAGAAAGCGAGAAAGAGATAGAGTGAGAGACAAAGAGATAGAGAGAACGTGAGAAAGAGATAGACCGAGAGAGAGAGCGAGAAAGAGATAGTGAGAAAGCGAGAAAGAGTTAGAGCGAGAGACAAAGAGATAGAAAGTGAGAAAGAGATAGAGCGAGAGAGAAAGCGAGAAAGAGATAGAGAGAAAGTGAGAAAGAGATAGAGAGAGAGAGAAAGCGAGAAAGAGATAGAGCGAGAGAGAAAGAGAGAAAGAGATAGAGCGAGAGAGAAAGCGAGAAAGAGATAGAGAGAAAGAGAGAGATAGTGAGAAAAAGAGAAAGAGATAGAGCAAGAGAGAAAGTGAGAAAGAGATAGAGCAAGAGAGAAAGAGATAGAGCGAGAGAGAAAGCGAGAAAGAGATAGAGCGAGAGAGAAAGTGAGAAAGAGATAGACCGAGAGAGAAAGCGAGAAAGAGAAGAGCGAGAGAGAAAGCGAGAAAGAGATAGAGCGAGAGAGAAAGAGATAGAGAGAAAGCGAGAAAGAGATATCGAGAAAGTGAGAAATAGATAGAGCGATAGAGAAAGAGATAGTGAGAAAGTGTGAAAAAGATAGAGCGAGAGAGAAAGCGAGAAAAAGATAGAGAGAAAGTGAGAAAGAGATAGAGCGAGAGAGAAAGCGAGAAAGCGATAGAGCGAGACAGAAAGCGAGAAAGAGATAGAGAGAAAATGAGAAAGAGATAGAGAGAGAGAGAAAGTGAGAAAGAGCAGGAGAGGCAGAGAGAAAGAGATAGAGCGAGAGAGGCAGAGAGAAAGAGATAGAGATAGAGAGACTGCGAGAAAGAGATAGAGCGAGAGACAAAGAGATAGAGAGAAAGTGAGAAAGAGATAGAGCGAGAGAGAAAGAGAGAAAGAGATAGAGAGAAAGTGAGAAAGAGATGGAGCGAGAGAGAAAGCGAGAAAGAGATAGAGAGAAAGTGAGAAAGAGATAGAGCGAGACAGAAAGCGAGAAGGAGATAGCAAGAAAGCGAGAAAGAGATAGAGCGAGAGAGAAAGAGAGAAAGAGATAGAGCGAGAGAGAAAGCGAGAAACAGATAGAGCGAGAGAGAAAGCGAGAAAGAGATAGAGAGAAAGAGAGAGATAGTGAGAAAAAGAGAAAGAGATAGAGCAAGAGAGAAAGTGAGAAAGAGATAGAGCAAGAGAGAAAGAGATAGAGCGAGAGAGAAAGCGAGAAAAAGATAGAGCGAGAGAGAAAGCGAGAAAGAGATAGACCGAGAGAGAAAGCGAGAAAGAGCAGAGCGAGAGAGAAAGCGACAAAGAGATAGAGCGAGAGAGAAAGAGATAGAGAGAAAGCGAGAAAGAGATAGAGAGAAAGTGAGAAAGAGATAGAGCGATAGAGAAAGAGATAGTGAGAAAGTGTGAAAAAGATAGAGCGAGATAGAAAGCGAGAAAAAGATAGAGAGAAAGTGAGAAAGAGATAGAGCGAGACAAAAAGCGAGAAAGAGATAGAGAGAAAGTGAGAAAGAGATAGAGAGAGAGAGAAAGTGAGAAAGAGCGGGAGAGGGAGAGAGAAAGACATAGCGCGAGAGAGGCAGAGAGAACGAGATAGAGATAGAGAGAATGCGAGAAAGAGATAGAGCGAGAGACAAAGAGACAGAGAGAAAGTGAGAAAGAGATAGACCGAGAGAGAAAGCGAGAAAGAGATAGAGAGAAAGCGAGAAAGAGATAGAGTGAGAGAGAAAGCGAGAAAGAGATAGAGAGAAAGTGAGAAAGAGATAGACAGAAAGTGAGAAAGAGATAGAGCGAGAGAGAAAGAGAGAAAGAGATAGAGAGAAAGTGAGAAAGAGATAGAGCGAGAGAGAAAGCGAGAAAGAGATAGAGAGACAGTGAGAAAGAGATAGAGCGAGACAGAAAGCGAGAAAGAGATAGAGAGAAAGTGAGAAAGAGATAGAGCGAGAGAGAAAGTGAGAAAGAGAGAAAGTGAGAAAGAGATAGAGCGAGAGAGAAAGCGAGAAAGAGATAGAGCGAGCGAGAAAGCGAGATTGAGATAGAGCAAGGGAGAAAGCGAGATTGAGATAGAGCGAGAGAGAACGTGATCGAGAGAAAGCGAAAAAGAGATAGAGAGAAAGCGAGAAAGAGATAGAGCGAGAGAGAATGCGATGAAAGAGATAGAGAGAAAGCAAGAAAGAGATAGAGCGCGAGACAAAAAGAAAGAGAGAAAGTGAGAAAGTGATAGACCGAGAGAGAAAGCGAGAATGAGATAGTGAGAAAACGAGAGTTAGAGCGAGTGACAAAGCGAGAAAGAGTTAGAGAGAGAGTGAGAAAGAGATAGAGCGAGAAAGAATGTGAGAAAGAGATAGAGAGAAAGTGATAAAGAGATAGAGAGAGAGAGAAAGCGAAAAAGAAATAGAGAGAAAGTGAGGAAGCGATAGAGCGAGATAGAAAGTGAGAAAGAGAGAAAGTGAGAAAGAGATAGAGCGAGACAGAAAGCGGGAAAGAGATAGAGAGAAAGTGAGAAAGAGATAGAGCGAGAGAGAAAATGAGAAAGCGAGAAAGCGAGAAAGAGATAGAGCGAGAGAGAAAGCGAGAAAGAGATAGAACGATAGAGAAAGCGAGATTGAGATAGAGCGAGAGAGAAAGCCAGAATGAGATAGTGACAAAACGAGAAAGAGTTTGAGCGAGAGGCAAAGAGATAGAAAGTTAGAAAGAGATAGATCGAGAGAGAAAGAGATAGAGAGAAAGTGAGAAAGAGATAAAGTGTGAAAAAGAGAGAGTGAGGCAGAAAGTGAGAAAGAGATAGAGAGAAAGTGAGAAAGAGCCAAAGTGAGAAAAAGAGAGAGTGAGGCAGAAAGTGAGAAAGAGATAGAGAGAAAGTGAGAAAGAGAGAAATCGAGAAAGAGATAGAGCGAGAGAGAAAGAGAGGAAGAGATAGAGGGAGAGAGAAAGCAAGAAAGAGATAGAGCGAGAGAGAAAGCGAGAAAGAGATAGAGAGAAAGAGAGAGATAGTGAGAAAAAGAGAAAGAGATAGAGCAAGAGAGAAAGCGAGAAAGAGATAGAGCGAGAGAGAAAGCGAGAAAGAGATAGCGAGAAAGAGAGAGATAGTGAGAAAAAGAGAAAGAGATAGAGCAAGAGAGAAAGTGAGAAAGAGTTAGAGCAAGAGAGAAAGAGATAGACCAAGAGAGAAAGCGAGAAAGAGATAGAGCGAGAGAGAAAGCGAGAAAGAGATAGACCGAGAGAGAAAGCGAGAAAGAGAAGAGCGAGAGAGAAAGCGAGAAAGAGACAGAGCCATAGAGAAAGAGATAGCGAGAAAGCGAGAAAAAGATAGAGAGAAAGTGAGAAAGAGATAGAGCGAGAGAGAAAGAGATAGAGAGAGAGAGAAAGCGAGAAAGAGATAGAGAGAAAGTGAGAAAGAGATAGAGAGAGAGAAAGTGAGAAAGAGCGGGAGAGGCAGAGAGAAAGAGATAGAGCGAGAGAGAAAGCATGAAAGAGATAGAGAGAAAGTGAGAAAGAGATAGAGAGAAAGCGAGAAAGCGATAGAGCGAGACAGAAAGCGAGAAAGAGATAGAGAGAAAGTGAGAAAGAGATAGAGAGAGAGAGAAAGTGAGAAAGAGCGGGAGAGGCAGAGAGAAAGAGATAGAGCGAGAGAGGCAGAGAGAAAGAGATAGAGATAGAGAGAATGCGAGAAAGAGATAGAGAGAAAGTGAGAAAGAGGTAGACCGAGAGAGAAAGCGAGAAAGAGATAGAGAGAAAGCGAGAAAGAGATAGAGCGAGAGAGAAAGCGAGAAAGAGATAGAGAGAAAGTGAGAAAGAGATAGACAGAAAGTGAGAAAGAGATAGAGCGAGAGAGAAAGAGATAGAGAGAAAGTGAGAAAGAGATAGAGCGAGAGAGAAAGCGAGAAAGAGATAGAGAGAAAGTGAGAAAGAGATGAAGTGAGAAAAAGAGAGAGTGAGGCAGAAAGTGAGAAAGAGATAGAGAGAAAGTGAGAAAGAGAGAAAGCGAGAAAGAGATAGAGCGAGAGAGAAAGTGAGAAAAAGATAGAGTGAGACAGAAAGTGAGAAAGAGATAGAGAGAAAGTGAGAAAGAGATGAAGTGAGAAAAAGAGAGAGTGAGGCAGAAAGTGAGAAAGAGATAGAGCGAGAGAGAAAGAGAGGAAGAGATAGAGCGAGAGAGAAAGCGAGAAAGAGATAGAGCGAGAGAGAAAGCGAGAAAGAGATAGAGAGAAAGGGAGAGATAGTGAGAAAAAGAGAAAGAGATAGAGCAAGAGAGAAAGCGAGAATGAGATAGAGCGAGAGAGAAAGCGAGAACGAGATAGCGAGAAAGAGAGAGATAGTGAGAAAAAGAGAAAGAGATAGAGCAAGAGAGAAAGCGAGAAAGAGATAGAGTGAGAGACAAAGAGATAGAGAGAACGTGAGAAAGAGATAGACCGAGAGAGAGAGCGAGAAAGAGATAGTGAGAAAGCGAGAAAGAGTTAGAGCGAGAGACAAAGAGATAGAAAGTGAGAAAGAGATAGAGCGAGAGAGAAAGCGAGAAAGAGATAGAGAGAAAGTGAGAAAGAGATAGAGAGAGAGAGAAAGCGAGAAAGAGATAGAGCGAGAGAGAAAGAGAGAAAGAGATAGAGCGAGAGAGAAAGAGATAGAGAGAGAGAGAAAGTGAGAAAGAGCGGGAGAGGCAGAGAGAAAGAGATAGAGCGAGAGAGGCAGAGAGAAAGAGATAGAGATAGAGAGAATGCGAGAAAGAGATAGAGAGAAAGTGAGAAAGAGGTAGACCGAGAGAGAAAGCGAGAAAGAGATAGAGAGAAAGCGAGAAAGAGATAGAGCGAGAGAGAAAGCGAGAAAGAGATAGAGAGAAAGTGAGAAAGAGATAGACAGAAAGTGAGAAAGAGATAGAGCGAGAGAGAAAGAGAGAAAGAGATAGAGAGAAAGTGAGAAAGAGATAGAGCGAGAGACAAAGCGAGAAAGAGATAGAGAGAACGTGAGAAAGAGATAGAGCGAGACAGAAAGTGAGAAAGAGACAGAGAGAAAGTGAGAAAGAGATAGAGCGAGAGAGAAAGCAAGAAAGAGATAGAGAGAAAGTGAGAAAGAGATAGAGAGAAAGCGAGAAAGCGATAGAGCGAGACAGAAAGCGAGAAAGAGATAGAGAGAAAGTGAGAAAGTGATAGAGAGAGAGAGAAAGTGAGAAAGAGCGGGAGAGGCAGAGAGAAAGAGATAGAGCGAGAGAGGCAGAGAGAAAGAGATAGAGATAGAGAGAATGCGAGAAAGAGATAGAGAGAAAGTGAGAAAGAGGTAGACCGAGAGAGAAAGCGAGAAAGAGATAGAGAGAAAGCGAGAAAGAGATAGAGCGAGAGAGAAAGCGAGAAAGAGATAGAGAGAAAGTGAGAAAGAGATAGACAGAAAGTGAGAAAGAGATAGAGCGAGAGAGAAAGAGAGAAAGAGATAGAGAGAAAGTGAGAAAGAGATAGAGCGAGAGAGAAAGCGAGAAAGAGATAGAGAGAACGTGAGAAAGAGATAGAGCGAGACAGAAAGTGAGAAAGAGACAGAGAGAAAGTGAGAAAGAGATAGAGCGAGACAGAAAGTGAGAAAGAGAGAAAGCGAGAAAGAGATAGAGCGAGAGAGAAAGCGAGAAAGAGATAGAGCGAGCGAGAAAGCGGGTTTGAGATAGAGCGAGAGAGAAAGTGATCGAGAGACAGCGAAAAAGAGATAGAGAGAAAACGAGAGTTAGAGCGAGTGACAAAGCGAGAACAAGATAGAGAGAAAGTGAGAAAGAGTTAGAGCGAGAAAGAAAGTGAAAAAGAGATAGAGAGAAAGTGAGAAAGAGATAGAGAGAGAGAGAAAGAGAGAAAGAGATAGAGCTAGAGAGAAAGCGAAAAAGAAAGAGAGAAAGCCTGGAAGAGATAGAGCGAGAGAGAACGCGAGAAAGAGATAGAGAGAAAGTGAGAAAGAGATAGAGCGAGAGAGAAAATGAGAAAGAGAGAAAGCGAGAAAGAGATAGAGCGAGAGAGAAAGCGAGAAAGAGATAGAGCGAGATTGAAAGCGAGAGAGATAGTGAGAAAACGAGAAAGAGTTAGAAAGAGAGACAAAGAGAGAAATAGATAGAGCGAGAGAGAAAGTGAGAAAGAGATGGAGCGAGAGAGAAAGAGATAGAGTGAGAGAGAAAGCGAGAAAGAGGTAGAGCGAGAGAGAAAGCGAGAAAGAGATAGAGAGAAAGAGAGAGATAGTGAGAAAAAGAGAAAGAGATCGAGCAAGAGAGAAAGAGATAGAGCGAGAGAGATAGAGATCGATCGAGAGAGAAAGCGAGAAAGAGATAGAGCGAGAGAGAAAGCGAGAAAGAGAAGGAGAGAGAAAGAGAGAAAGAGATAGAGCGAGAGAGAAAGAGATAGAGAGAAAGCGAGAAAGAGATAGAGAGAAAGCAGGAAAGTGATAGAGCGAGAGAGAAAGCGAGAAAGAGATAGAGAGAATGTGAGAAAGAGATAGAGTAAGTGAGAAAGAGAAAGAGCGAGAGAGAAAGAGAGAAAGAGATAGAGCGAGACAGAAAGCGAGAAAGAGATAGAGAGAAAGTGAGAAAGAGAAAGAGCGAGAGAGAAAGAGAGAAAGAGATAGAGCGAGAGAGAAAGCGAAAAAGAAATAGAGAGAAAGTGAGGAAGAGATAGAGCAAGAGAGAAAGCGAGAAAGAGATAGAGAGAAAGTGAGAAAGAGATAGAGCGAGAGATAAAATGAGAAAGAGAGAAAGCGAGAAAGAGATAGAGCGAGAGAGAAAGCGAGAAAGAGATAGAGCGAGAGAGAAAGCGAGAAAGAGATAGTGAGAAAACGAGAAAGAGTTAGAGCGAGAGACAAAGGGATAGAAAGTGAGAAAGAGATAGAGCGAGAGAGAAAGCGAGAAAGAGATAGAGAGAAAGTGAGAAAGAGATAAAGTGAGAAAAAGAGAGAGTGAGACAGAAAGTGAGAAAGAGATAGAGAGAAAGTGAGAGATAGTGAGAAAAAGAGAAAGAGATAGAGCAAGAGAGAAAGTGAGAAAGAGATAGAGCGAGAGAGAAAGAGATAGACTGAGAGAGAAAGCGAGAAAGAGATAGAGCGAGAGAGAAAGCGAGAAAGAGATAGAGAGAAAGAGAGAGATAGTGAGAAAAAGAGAAAGAGATTGAGCAAGAGAGAAAGTGAGAAAGAGATAGAGCGAGAGAGAAAAAGATAGACAGAGGGAAATCGAGAAAGTGATAGAGCGAGAGAGAAAGCGAGAAAGAGAGAGCGAGAGTGAAAGCGAGGAAGAGATAGAGCGAGAGAGGAGGCGAGAAATAGAAGAGCGAGAGAGAAAGCGAGAAAGAGATAGAGCGAGAGAGAAAGCGAGAAAGAGATAGAGCGCGAGAGAAAGCGAGAAAGAGATACTGCGAGAGAGAAAGCGAGAAAGAGATAGAGCGAGAGAGAAAGAGATAGAGAGGGAGATAAAGAGATAGAGCGAGAGAGAAAGTGAGAAAGAGATAGAGCGAGAGAGGAAGTGAGAAAGAGATGGAGCGAGAGGGAAAGAGAGAAAGAGATAGAGTGAGAGAGAAAGCAAGAAAGAGAAAGAGCAGGAGAGGAAGAGAGACAGAGATAGAGCGGGAGAGATAGTGAGAAAGAGATAGAAAGAGAGAAAGGGTTAGAGCGAGAGAGGAAGTGAGAAAGTGAGAAAGAGATAGAGCGAGAGAGAAAGCGACATAGAGATAGAGTGAGAGAGAAAGTGAGAAAGAGATAGAGAGAGAGAAAGAGTTAGAGCGAGAGAGGAAGTGAGAAAGAGATAGAGAGAGAGAGAATGCGAGAAAGAGATAGAGCGAGATAGAAACCGAGAAAGAGATAGAGAGAGAGAGAAAGAGAAACAGAGAAAGAGATAGAACGAGAGAGGAAGTGAATAAGAGATAGCGAGAGAGAGAAAGAGAGAAAGAGATAGAGCGAGAGAGGAAGAGAGAAAGAGATAGAACGAGAGAGAAAGAGAGAAAGAGATAGAGAGAGAGAATGAGATAGAGCAAGAGAGGCAGAGAGAAAGAGATAGAGATAGAGAGAATGCGAGAAAGAGATAGAGAGAAAGTGAGAAAGAGGTAGACCGAGAGAGAAAGCGAGAAAGAGATAGAGAGAAAGCGAGAAAGAGATTGAGCGAGAGAGAAAGCGAGAAAGAGATAGAGAGAAAGTGAGAAAGAGATAGACAGAAAGTGAGAAAGAGATAGAGCGAGAGAGAAAGAGAGAAAGAGATAGAGAGAAAGTGAGAAAGAGATAGAGCGAGAGAGAAAGCGAGAAAGAGATAGAGAGAACGTGAGAAAGAGATAGAGCGAGACAGAAAGTGAGAAAGAGACAGAGAGAAAGTGAGAAAGAGATAGAGCGAGACAGAAAGTGAGAAAGAGAGAAAGCGAGAAAGAGATAGAGCGAGAGAGAAAGCGAGAAAGAGATAGAGCGAGCGAGAAAGCGGGTTTGAGATAGAGCGAGAGAGAAAGTGATCGAGAGACAGCGAGAAAGAGATAGAGAGAAAACGAGAGTTAGAGCGAGTGACAAAGCGAGAACAAGATAGAGAGAAAGTGAGAAAGAGTTCGAGCGAGAAAGAAAGTGAAAAAGAGATAGAGAGAAAGTGAGAAAGAGATAGAGAGAGAGAGAAAGAGAGAAAGAGATAGAGCTAGAGAGAAAGCGAAAAAGAAAGAGAGAAAGCCTGGAAGAGATAGAGCGAGAGAGAACGCGAGAAAGAGATAGAGAGAAAGTGAGAAAGAGACAGAGCGAGAGAGAAAATGAGAAAGAGAGAAAGCGAGAAAGAGATAGAGCGAGAGAGAAAGCGAGAAAGAGATAGAGCGAGATTGAAAGCGAGAAAGAGATAGTGAGAAAACGAGAAAGAGTTAGAAAGAGAGACAAAGAGATAGAAAGTGAGAAATAGATAGAGCGAGAGAGAAAGTGAGAAAGAGATGGAGCGAGAGAGAAAGAGATAGAGTGAGAGAGAAAGCGAGAAAGAGGTAGAGCGAGAGAGAAAGCGAGAAAGAGATAGAGAGAAAGAGAGAGATAGTGAGAAAAAGAGAAAGAGATCGAGCAAGAGAGAAAGAGATAGAGCGAGAGAGATAGAGATCGATCGAGAGAGAAAGCGAGAAAGAGATAGAGCGAGAGAGAAAGCGAGAAAGAGAAGGAGAGAGAAAGCGAGAAAGAGATAGAGCGAGAGAGAAAGAGATAGAGAGAAAGCGAGAAAGAGATAGAGAGAAAGCAGGAAAGTGATAGAGCGAGAGAGAAAGCGAGAAAGAGATAGAGAGAATGTGAGAAAGAGATAGAGTAAGTGAGAAAGAGAAAGAGCGAGAGAGAAAGAGAGAAAGAGATAGAGCGAGACAGAAAGCGAGAAAGAGATAGAGAGAAAGTGAGAAAGAGAAAGAGCGAGAGAGAAAGAGAGAAAGAGATAGAGCGAGAGAGAAAGCGAAAAAGAAATAGAGAGAAAGTGAGGAAGAGATAGAGCAAGAGAGAAAGCGAGAAAGAGATAGAGAGAAAGTGAGAAAGAGATAGAGCGAGAGATAAAATGAGAAAGAGAGAAAGCGAGAAAGAGATAGAGCGAGAGAGAAAGCGAGAAAGAGATAGAGCGAGAGAGAAAGCGAGAAAGAGATAGTGAGAAAACGAGAAAGAGTTAGAGCGAGAGACAAAGGGATAGAAAGTGAGAAAGAGATAGAGCGAGAGAGAAAGCGAGAAAGAGATAGAGAGAAAGTGAGAAAGAGATAAAGTGAGAAAAAGAGAGAGTGAGACAGAAAGTGAGAAAGAGATAGAGAGAAAGTGAGAGATAGTGAGAAAAAGAGAAAGAGATAGAGCAAGAGAGAAAGTGAGAAAGAGATAGAGCGAGAGAGAAAGAGATAGACTGAGAGAGAAAGCGAGAAAGAGATAGAGCGAGAGAGAAAGCGAGAAAGAGATAGAGAGAAAGAGAGAGATAGTGAGAAAAAGAGAAAGAAATTGAGCAAGAGAGAAAGTGAGAAAGAGATAGAGCGAGAGAGAAAAAGATAGACAGAGGGAAATCGAGAAAGTGATAGAGCGAGAGAGAAAGCGAGAAAGAGAGTGCGAGAGTGAAAGCGAGGAAGAGATAGAGCGAGAGAGGAGGCGAGAAATAGAAGAGCGAGAGAGAAAGCGAGAAAGAGATAGAGCGAGAGAGAAAGCGAGAAAGAGATAGAGCGAGAGAGAAAGCGAGAAAGAGATACTGCGAGAGAGAAAGCGAGAAAGAGATAGAGCGAGAGAGAAAGAGATAGAGAGGGAGATAAAGAGATAGAGCGAGAGAGAAAGTGAGAAAGAGATAGAGCGAGAGAGGAAGTGTGAAAGAGATGGAGCGAGAGGGAAAGAGAGAAAGAGATAGAGTGAGAGAGAAAGCAAGAAAGAGAATGAGCAGGAGAGGAAGAGAGACAGAGATAGAGCGGGAGAGATAGTGAGAAAGAGATAGAAAGAGAGAAAGAGTTAGAGCGAGAGAGGAAGTGAGAAAGTGAGAAAGAGATAGAGCGAGAGAGAAAGCGACATAGAGATAGAGTGAGAGAGAAAGTGAGAAAGAGATAGAGAGAGAGAAAGAGTTAGAGCGAGAGAGGAAGTGAGAAAGAGATAGAGAGAGAGAGAATGCGAGAAAGAGATAGAGCGAGATAGAAACCGAGAATGAGATAGAGAGAGAGAGAAAGAGAAACAGAGAAAGAGATAGAACGAGAGAGGAAGTGAATAAGAGATAGCGAGAGAGAGAAAGAGAGAAAGAGATAGAGCGAGAGAGGAAGAGAGAACGAGATAGAACGAGAGAGAAAGAGAGAAAGAGATAGAGAGAGAGAAAGAGATAGAGCGGGAGAGGAAGTGAGAAAGAGATAGAGAGAGAGAGAAAGTGAGAAAGATAGAGTGAGAGAGAAAGTGAGAATGAGATAGAGATAAAGCGAGAAAGAGATAGAGCGAGCGAGAAAGTGAGAAAGAGATAGAGCGAGAGAGAAAGAGAGAAAGAGATAGAGCGAGAAACAAAGCGAGAAAGACATAGAGCGAGAGAGAAAGAGAGGAAAAGATAAAGAGAAAGTGAGAAAGAGGTAGAGAGAATGCGAGAAAGAGATAGAGTGAGAGAAATACCGACAAAGAGATAGAGAAAGAGAAAGCGAGAAAGAAATAGATTGAGAGAGAAACAGATAGAGCAAGAAAAAACGCGAAGAAGAGATAGAGAGAAAGTGAGAAAGCGATAGAGCGAGAGAGAAAGCGAGAAAGAAATAGTGAGAAACAGAGAATGAGATGGAGTGAGAGAGGAATTGATAAAGAGATAGAGCGAGAGTGAAAGAGATAGAGCGAGAGAGAAAGCGAGAAAGAGATAGAGCGAGAGAGAATGCGAGAAAGAGATAGAGCGAGAGAGAAAGCGAGAAAGAGATACTGCGAGAGAGAAAGAGATCGAGTGGGAGAGAAAGCGAGAAAGAGATAGAGCGAGAGAGGAAGAGAGAAAGAGATCGAGCGAGAGAGAAAGAGAGAAAGAGATAGATTGAGAGAGAAAGCAAGAAAGAGAAAGAGCAGGAGATTAAGAGAGAAAGAGATAGAGCGGGAGAGTAAGTGAGAAAGAGAGAAAGAGATAGTGCGAGAGAGAAAGCGACAAAGAGATAGGGTGAGAGAGAAAGTGAGAAAGAGAAAGAGCGGGAGAGGAAGAGAGAAAGTGAAAGAGCGGGAGAGAAAGAGAGAAAGAGATAGAAAGAGAGAAAGAGATAGAGCGAGAGAGGAAGTGAGAAAGAGATAGAGAGAGAGAGAAAGTGAGAAAGAGATAGAGCGAGAGAGAAAGTGAGAATGAGATAGAGAGAAAACGAGAAAGAGATAGAGCAAGAGAGAAATCGAGAAAGAGATCAAGAGAGAGAGAAAGAGAAACAGAGAAAGAGAGAAAGAGATAGAGTGAGAGAGAAAGCGTGAAAGCGATAGTGCGAGAGAGGAAGTGAAAAAGAGATAGCGAGATAGAGAAAGAGATAAAGAGATAGAGCGCGAGAGGAAGAGAGAAAGAGATAGAGCGAGAGAGGAAGTGAGAAAGAGATAGAGAGAGAGAGAGAAAGTGAGAAAGATAGAGCGAGAGAAAAAGTGAGAATGAGATAGAGAGAAAGCGAGAAAGAGATAGAGCGAGAGAGAAAGCCAGAAAGAGATAGAGAGAAAGTGAGAAAGAGATAGAGAGAGAGAGAAAGAGACAGAGAGAGAGAGAGAAACAGAGAAAGAGATAGAGAGAAAGTGAGAAAGAGATAGAGCGAGAGAGAAACCGACAAAGAGATAGAGAGAGAGAGAAAAAGCGAGAAAGCAATAGATTGAGAGAGAAACAGATAGAGCAAGTGAGAATGCGAAGAAGAGATAGAGAGAAAGTGAGAAAGAGATAGAGCAAGAGAGAAAGCGAAAAAGAGATAGTGAGAAACAGAGAATGAGATAGAGCGAGAGAGGAATTGAGAAAGAGATAGAGCGAGAGAGAAAGAGATAGAGCGAGAGAGAAAGCGAGAAAGAGATAGAGAGAGAGAGAAAGCGAGAAAGAGATAGAGCGAGAGAGAAAGCGAGAAAGAGATAGAGATAAAGCGAGAACGAGATAGAGCGAGAGAGAAAGCGAGAAAGAGATACTGCGAGAGAGAAAGCGAGAAAGAGATAGAGCGAGAGAGAAAAAGATAGAGAGGGAGAGAAAGAGATAGAGCGAGAGAGAAAGTGAGGAAGAGAGAAACAGATACAGCGAGAGAGGAAGTGAGAAAGAGATAGAGCGAGAGAGAAAGAGAGAAAGAGATAGATTGAGAGAGAAAGCAAGAAAGAGAAAGAGCGGGAGAGGAAGAGAAAAAGAGATAGAGCGGGAGACAAAGTGAGAAAGAGAGAAAGAGATAGAGCGAGAGAGAAAGCGAGAAAGAGATAGAGTGAAAGAGAAAGTGAGAAAGAGAAAGAGCACGAGAGGAAGAGAGAAAGAGATAGATAAGGAGAGAAAGTGAGAAAGAGAGAAAGGGATAGAGGGAGAGAGGAAGTTAGAAAGAGAGAGAGGGAGGGAAAGTGTGAAAGAGATAGAGAGAGAGAGAAAGAGTGAGAGAGAAAGAGAGAAAGAGAAAGAGTGAGAGAGAAAGAGATAGAGCGAGAGAGAAAGCGAGAAAGAGATAGAGAGAGAGAGAAAGAGTGACAGAGAAAGAGAGAAATAGATAGAGTGAGAGAGAAAGCGTGAAAGAGATAGAGCGAGAGAGGAAGTGAAAAAGAGATAGCGAGAGAGAGAAAGAGAGAACGAGATAGAGCGAGCGAGGAAGAGAGAAAGAGATAGAGCGAGAGAGAAAGAGAGAAAGAGATAGAGAGAGAGAAAGAGATTGAACGAGAGAGGAAGTTAGAAAGAGATAGAGAGAGAGAGGAAGTGAGAAAGAGATAGAGCGAGAGAGGAAGTGAGAATGAGATAGAGAGAAAGCGAGAAAGAGATAGAGCGAGAGAGAAAGTGAGAAAGAGATTGAGCAAGAGAAAAAGCGAGAAAGAGATAGAGTGAGAAACAAAGCGAGAAAGACATAGAGCGAGAGAGAAAGAGAGGAAAAGATAGAGAGAAAGTGAGAAAGAGGAAGAGAGAATGCGAGAAAGAGATAGAGTGAGAGAGACAGCGAGAAAGAGATAGAGAGAAAGAGAAAGAGAAACAGAGAAAGAGAGAAAGAGATAGAGCGAGAGAGGAAGTTAAAAAGAGATAGCGAGAGAGAGAAAGAGAGAAAGAGATAGAACGAGAGAGGAAGTGAGAATGAGATAGAGAGAAAGCGAGAAAGACATAGAGCGAGAGAGAAAGAGAGGAAAAGATAGAGCGACAGTGAGAAAGAGATAGACAGAATGCGAGAAAGAGTTAGAGTGAGAGAGAAACCGACAAAGAGATAGAGAGAGAGAGAAAGCGAGAAAGTAATAGATTGAGAGAGAAACAGATAGAGCAAGAGAAAACGCGAAGAAGAGATAGAGAGAAAGTGAGAAAGAGATAGAGCGAGAGAGAAAGCGAGAAAGAAATAGATTGAGAGAGAAACAGATAGAGCAAGAGAAAACGCGAAGAAGAGATAGAGAGAAAGTGAGAAAGAGATAGAGCGAGAGAGAAAGCGAGAAAGGAATAGTGAGAAACAGTGAATGAGATAGTGCGAGAGAGGAATTGAGAAAGAGATAGAGCGAGAGTGAAAGAGATAGAGCGAGATAGAAAGCTAAAAAGAGATAGAGTGAGAGAGAAAACGAGAAAGAGAGAGAGTGAGATAGAAAGCGAGAAAGAGATTGAGCGAGAGAGAATGCGAGAAAGAGATAGAGCGAGAGAGAAAGCGAGAAAGAGATACTGCGAGAGAGAAAGCGAGAAAGAGATAGAGCGAGAGAGAAAGAGATAGAGAGGGAGAGAAAGAGATAGAGCGAGAGAGAAAGTGAGAAAGAGATAGTGCGAGAGAGGAAGTGAGAAAGAGATTGAGCGAGAGGGAAAGAGAGAAAGAGATAGAGTGAGAGAGAAAGCAAGAAAGAGAAAGAGCAGGAAAGGAAGAGAGAAAGAGATAGAGCGAGAGAGAAAGCGACAAAGAGATAGAGTGAGAGAGAAAGTGAGAAAGAGAAAGAGCGGGAGAGCAAGAGAGAAAGAGATAGAAAGAGAGAAAGAGTTAGAGCGAGAGAGGAAGTGAGAAAGAGATAGAGAGAGAGAGAAAGTGAGAAAAAGATAGAGCGAGAGAGAAAGTGAGAATGAGATAGAGAGAATGCGAGAAAGAGATAGAGCGAGAGAGAAAGCGTGAAAGAGATAGAGAGAGAGAGAAAGAGAAAGAGCGAAAGAGAGATAGAGATAGAGCGAGAGAGGAAGTGAGAAAGAGATAGAGAGAGAGAGAAAGTGAGAAAGAGATAGAGCGAGAGAGAAAGTGAGAATGAGATAGAGAGAAAGAGATAGAGCGAGATAGAAAGCGAGAAAGAGATCAAGAGAGAGAGAAAGAGAAACAGAGAAAGAGAGAATGAGATAGAGTGAGAGAGAAAGCATGAAAGCGATAGAGCGAGAGAGGAAGTGAAAAAGAGATAGTGGGAGAGAGAAAGAGAGAAAGAGATAGAGCGAGAGAGGAAGAGAGAAAGAGATAGAGCTAGAGAGAAAGAGAGAAAGAGATAGAGAGAGAGAATGAGATAGAGCGAGAGAGGAAGTGAGAAAGAGATAGAGAGAGAGAGAAAGTGAGAATGAGATAGAGAGAAAGCGAGAAAGAGATAGAGCGAGAGAGAAAGTGAGGAAGTGATAGAGCGAGAGAGAAAGCGAGAAAGAGATAGAGCGAGAAACAAAGCGAGAAAGACATAGAGCGAGAGTGAAAGAGAGGAAGAGATAGAGAGAAAGTGAGAAAGAGGTAGAGAGAATGCGAGAAAGAGATAGAGTGAGAGAGAAAGCGCCAAGAGATAGAGAGAGAGAGAATGTGAGAAAGAGATAGAGAGAGAGAGAGAAAGAGAAAGAGAGAGAGAGAAAGAGAAACAGAGAAAGAGAGATAGAGATAGAGCGAGAGAGGAAGTGAGAAAGAGATAGAGAGAGAGAGAAAGTGAGAAAGAGATAGAGCGAGAGAGAAAGTGAGAATGAGATAGAGAGAAAGAGATAGAGCGAGATAGAAAGCGAGAAAGAGATCAAGAGAGAGAGAAAGAGAAAGAGAGAAAGAGAGAAAGAGATAGAGAGAGAGAAAGCGTGAAAGCGATAGAGCGACAGAGGAAGAGAGAAGGAGAGAGAGCGAGAGAGAAAGAGAGAAAGAGATAGAGAGAGAGAATGAGATAGAGCGAGAGAGGAAGTGAGAAAGAGATAGAGAGAAAGCGAGAAAGAGATAGAGCGAGAGAGAAAGTGAGAAAGAGATAGAGCGAGAGAGAAAGCGAGAATGAGATAGAGAGAATGCGAGAAAGAGATAGAGCGAGAGAGAAAGCGAGAAAGAGATAGAGAGAGAGAGAAAGAGAAACAGAGAAAGAGAGAGAGAGATAGAGCGAGAGAGGAAGTGAGATAGAGAGAGAGAGAGAGAGAAAGTGAGAAAGAGATAGAGCGAGAGAGAAAGTGAGAATGAGATAGAGAGAAAGAGATAGAGCGAGATAGAAAGCGAGAAAGAGATCAAGAGAGAGAGAAAGAGAAAGAGAGAAAGAGAGAAAGAGATAGAGAGAGAGAAAGCGTGAAAGCGATAGAGCGACAGAGAAAGTGAATAAGAGATAGCGAGAGAGAGAAAGAGAGAAAGAGAGAGGAAGAGAGAAAGAGATAGAGCGAGAGAGAAAGAGAGAAAGAGATAGAGAGAGAGAGAAAGTGAGAATGAGATAGAGAGAAAGCGAGAAAGCGATCGAGCGAGAGAGAAAGTGAGAAAGAGATAGAGCGAGAGAGAAAGCGAGAAAGAGATAGAGCGAGAAACAAAGCGAGAAAGACATAGAGCGAGAGAGAAAGAGAGGAAGCGATAGAGCGAGAGAGAAAGAGATATAGCGAGAGAGAGTAAGTGAGAAAGAGGTAGAGAGAATGCGAGAAAGAGATAGAGTGAGAGAGAAAGCGCCAAGAGATAGAGAGAAAGTGAGAAAGAGATAGATTGAGAGAGAAAGAGATAGAGCGAGAGAAAAAGTGAGAAAGAGATAGAACGAGAGAGAAAGTGATAGAGCGAGCGAGAAAGTGAGAAAGAGATACAGAGAGAGAGAAAGTGGGAAAGAGATAGAGTGAGAGAGAAACCAACAAAGAGATAGAGAGAGAGAGAAAGCGAGAAAGAGATCAAGAGAGAGAGAAAGAGAAACAGAGAAAGAGAGAAAGAGATAGGGTGAGAGAGAAAGCGTGAAAGCGATAGAGAGAGGAAGTGAAAAAGAGATAGCGAGAGAGAGAAAGAGAGAAAGAGATAGAGAGAGAGAATGAGATAGAGCGAGAGAGGAAGTGAGAAAGAGATGGAGAGAGAGAGAAAGTGAGAATGAGATAGAGAGAAAGCGAGAAAGAGATAGAGCGAGAGAGAAAGTGAGAAAGAGATAGAGCGAGAGAGAAAGCGAAAAAGAGATAGAGCGAGAAACAAAGCGAGAAAGACATGGAGCGAGAGAGAAAGAGAGGAAGCGATAGAGCGAGAGAGAAAGAGATATAGCGAGAGAGAGTAAGTGAGAAAGAGGTAGAGAGAATGCGAGAAAGAGATAGAGTGAGAGAGAATGCGCCAAGAGATAGAGAGATAGTGAGAAAGAGATAGATTCAGAGAGAAAGTCAGAAAGAGATAGAGAGAGAGAGAAAGTCAGAAAGAGATAGAGCGAGAGAGAAAGAGATAGAGAGAAAGTGAGAAAGAGATAGAGTGAGAGAGAAAGAGATAGAGCGAGAGAGAAAGTGAGAAAGAGATAGAGAGAGAGAGAAAGTGAGAAAGAGATAGAGCAAGAGAGAAAGAGATAGAGAGAAAGTGAGAAAGAGATAGAGTGAGAGAGAAACCAACAAAGAGATAGAGAGAGAGAGAAAGCGAGAAAGAGATAGTTTGAGAGAGAAAGAGATAGAGCGAGAGAAAAAGTGAGAAAGAGATAGAGCGAGAGAGAAAGAAATAGAGAGAGAGAGAAAGTGGGAAAGAGATAGAGCGAGAGAGAAAGAGATAGAACAAGAGAGAGAGAGAGAAAGAGATAGAGAGAGAGAAAGAGATAGAGCGAGAGAGAAAGCGAGAAAGAGATAGAGCAAGAGAGAAAGTGAGAAAGAGATAGAGCGAGAGAGAAAGCAAGAAAGAGATAGAGCGAGAAACAAAGCGAGAAAGATATAGAGCGAGAGAGAAAGAGAGGAAAAGATAGAGAGAAAGTGAGAAAGAGGTAGAGAGAATGCGAGAAAGAGAGAGAGTGAGAGAGACAGCGAGAAAGAGATAGAGAGAAAGAGAAAGCGAGAAAGAAATAGATTGAGAGAGAAACAGATAGAGCAAGAAAAAACGCGAAGAAGAGATAGAGAGAAACTGAGAAAGAGATAGAGAGAGAGAGAAAGCGAGAAAGAAATAGTGAGAAACAGAGAATGAGATAGAGTGAGAGGAATTGATAAAGAGATAGAGCGAGAGTGAAAAAGATAGAGCGAGAGAGAAAGCGAGAAAGAGATAGAGCGAGAGAGAAAGCGAGAAAGAGATAGAGCGAGAGAGAAAGCGAGAAAGAGATACTGCGAGAGAGAAAGCGAGAAAGAGATAGAGCGAGAGAGAAAGAGATAGAGAGGGAGAGAAAGAGATAGAGTGAGAGAGAAAGTGAGAAAGAGATAGAGCGAGAGGAAGAGAGATAGAAACAGAGCGAGAGAGACAGAGAGAAAGAGATAGAGCGGGAGAGTAAGTGAGAAAGAGAGAAAGAGATAGAGCGAGAGAGAAAGCGACAATGAGATAGAGTGAGAGAGAAAGTGAGAAAGAGAAATAGCGGGAGAGGAAGTGAGAAAGAGATAGAGCGGGAGAGAAAGAGAGAAAGAGATAGACAGAGAGAAAGAGATAGAGCGAGAGAGGAAGTGAGAAAGAGATAGAGAGAGAGAGATAGTGAGAAAGAGATAGAGCGAGAGAGAAAGTGAGAATGAGATAGAGAGAAAGCGAGAAAGAGATAGAGCGAGAGAGAAAGCGAGAAAGAGATCAAGAGAGGGAGAAAGAGAAACAGAGAAAGAGATAAAGAGATAGAGTGAGAGAGAAAGCGTGAAAGCGATAGAGCGAGAGAGGAAGTGAAAAAGAGATAGCGAGAGACAGAAAGAGATAGAGCGAGAGAGGAAGTGAGAAAGAGATAGAGCGAGAGAGAAAGAGAGATAGAGATAGAGAGAGAGAAAGAGATAGAGCGAGAGAGGAAGTGAGAAAGAGATAGAGAGAGAGAGAAAGTGAGAAAGATAGAGCGAGAGAGAAAGTGAGAATGAGATAGAGAGAATGCGAGAAAGAGATAGAGTGAGAGATAATGCGCCAAGAGATAGAGAGAAAGTGAGAAAGAGATAGATTGAGAGAGAAAGTGAGAAAGAGATAGAGCGGGAGAGAAAGTGAGAAAGAGATAGAGCGAGAGAGAAAGAGATAGAGAGAAAGTGAGAAAGAGATAGAGTGAGAGAGAAAGAGATAGAGCGAGAGAGAAAGTGAGAAAGAGATAGAGAGAGAGAGAAAGTGAGAAAGAGATAGAGCGAGAGAGAATGAGATAGAGAGAAAGTGAGAAAGAGATAGAGTGAGAGAGAAACCAACAAAGAGATAGAGAGAGAGAGAAAGCGAGAAAGAGATAGTTTGAGAGAGAAAGAGATAGAGCGAGAGAAAAAGTGAGAAAGAGATAGAGCGAGAGAGAAAGAAATAGAGCGAGAGAGAAAGCGAGAAAGAGATAGAGAGAGAGAGAAAGTGAGAAAGAGATAGAGCGAGAGAGAAAGAGATAGAACAAGAGAGAGAGAGAGAAAGAGATAGAGAGAGAGAAAGAGATAGAGCGAGAGAGAAAGCGAGAAAGAGATAGAGCAAGAGAGAAAGTGAGAAAGAGATAGAGCGAGAGAGAAAGCAAGAAAGAGATAGAGCGAGAAACAAAGCGAGAAAGACATAGAGCGAGAGAGAAAGAGAGGAAAAGATAGAGAGAAAGTGAGAAAGAGGTAGAGAGAATGCGAGAAAGAGAGAGAGTGAGAGAGACAGCGAGAAAGAGATAGAGAGAAAGAGAAAGCGAGAAAGAAATAAATTGAGAGAGAAACAGATAGAGCAAGAAAAAACGCGAAGAAGAGATAGAGAGAAACTGAGAAAGAGATAGAGAGAGAGAGAAAGCGAGAAAGAAATAGTGAGAAACAGAGAATGAGATAGAGTGAGAGGAATTGATAAAGAGATAGAGCGAGAGTGAAAACGATAGAGCGGGAGAGAAAGCTAGAAAGAGATAGAGCGAGAGAGAAAGCGAGAAAGAGATAGAGCGAGAGAGAAAGCGAGAAAGAGATAGAGCGAGAGAGAAAGCGAGAAAGAGATACTGCGAGAGAGAAAGCGAGAAAGAGATAGAGCGAGAGAGAAAGAGATAGAGAGGGAGAGAAAGAGATAGAGTGAGAGAGAAAGTGAGAAAGAGATAGAGCGAGAGGAAGAGAGATAGAAACAGAGCGAGAGAGACAGAGAGAAAGAGATAGAGCGGGAGAGTAAGTGAGAAAGAGAGAAAGAGATAGAGCGAGAGAGAAAGCGACAAAGAGATAGAGTGAGAGAGAAAGTGAGAAAGAGAAAGAGCGGGAGAGGAAGTGAGAAAGAGATAGAGCGGGAGAGAAAGAGAGAAAGAGATAGAAAGAGAGAAAGAGATAGAGCGAGAGAGGAAGTGAGAAAGAGATAGAGAGAGAGATAGTGAGAAAGAGATAGAGCGAGAGAGAAAGTGAGAATGAGATAGAGAGAAAGCGAGAAAGAGATAGAGCGAGAGAGAAAACGAGAAAGAGATCAAGAGAGGGAGAAAGAGAAACAGAGAAAGAGAGAAAGAGATAGAGTGAGAGAGAAAGTGTGAAAGCGATAGAGCGAGAGAGGAAGTGAAAAAGAGATAGCGAGAGACAGAAAGAGATAGAGCGAGAGAGGAAGTGAGAAAGAGATAGAGCGAGAGAGAAAGAGAGATAGAGATAGAGAGAGAGAAAGAGATAGAGCGAGAGAGGAAGTGAGAAAGAGATAGAGAGAGAGAGAAAGTGAGAAAGATAGAGCGAGAGAGAAAGTGAGAATGAGATAGAGAGAAAGCGAGAAAGAGATAGAGCGACAGAGAAAGTGAGAAAGAGATAGAGCGAGAGAAAGCGAGAAAGAGATAGAGCGAGAATCAAAGCGAGAAAGACATAGAGCGAGAGTGAAAGAGAGGAAGAGATAGAGAGAAAGTGAGAAAGAGGTAGAGAGAATGCGAGAAAGAGATAGAGTGAGAGAGAAAGCGCCAAGAGATAGAGAGAGAGAGAATGTGAGAAAGAGATAGAGAGAGAGAGAGAAAGAGACAGAGAGAGAGAGAAAGAGAAACAGAGAAAGAGAGATAGAGATAGAGCGAGAGAGGAAGGGAGAAAGAGATAGAGAGAGAGCGAAAGTGGGAAAGAGATAGAGCGAGAGAGAAAGTGAGAATGAGATAGAGAGAAAGAGATAGAGCGAGATAGAAAGCGAGAAAGAGATCAAGAGAGAGAGAAAGAGAAACAGAGAAAGAGAGAAAGAGATAGAGTGAGAGAGAAAGCGTGAAAGCAATAGAGCGAGAGAGGAAGTGAAAAAGAGATAGCGAGAGAGAGAAAGAGAGAAAGAGGTAGAGCGAGAGAGGAAGAGAGAAAGAGATAGAGCGAGAGAGAAAGAGAGAAAGAGATAGAGAGAGAGAATGAGATAGAGCGAGAGAGGAAGTGAGAAAGAGATAGAGAGAAAGCGAGAAAGAGATAGAGCGAGAGAGAAAGTGAGAAAGAGATAGAGCGAGAGAGAAAGCGAGAATGAGATAGAGAGAATGCGAGAAAGAGATAGAGCGAGAGAGAAAGCGAGAATGAGATAGAGAGAGAGAGAAAGAGAAACAGAGAAAGAGAGCGAGAGATAGAGCGAGAGAGGAAGTGAGATAGAGAGAGAGAGAGAGAGAAAGTGAGAAAAGATAGAGCGAGAGAGAAAGTGAGAATGAGATAGAGAGAAAGAGATAGAGCGAGATAGAAAGCGAGAAAGAGATCAAGAGAGAGAGAAAGAGAAAGAGAGAAAGAGAGAAAGAGATAGAGTGAGAGAGAAAGCGTGAAAGCGATAGAGCGACAGAGGAAGTGAATAAGAGATAGCGAGAGAGAGAAAGAGAGAAAGAGAGAGGAAGAGAGAAAGAGATAGAGCGAGAGAGAAAGAGAGAAAGAGATAGAGAGAGAGAATGAGATAGAGCGAGAGAGGAAGTGAGAAAGAGATAGAGAGAGAGAGAAAGTGAGAATGAGATAGAGAGAAAGCGAGAAAGCGATCGAGCGAGAGAGAAAGTGAGAAAGAGATAGAGCGAGAGAGAAAGCGAGAAAGAGATAGAGCGAGAAACAAAGCGAGAAAGACATAGAGCGAGAGAGAAAGAGAGGAAGCGATAGAGCGAGAGAGAAAGAGATATAGCGAGAGAGAGTAAGTGAGAAAGAGGTAGAGAGAATGCGAGAAAGAGATAGAGTGAGAGAGAAAGCGCCAAGAGATAGAGAGAAAGTGAGAAAGAGATAGATTGAGAGAGAAAGAGATAGAGCGAGAGAAAATGTGAGAAAGAGATAGAACGAGAGAGAAAGAGATAGAGCGAGAGAGAAAGTGAGAAAGAGATACAGAGAGAGAGAAAGTGGGAAAGAGATAGAGCGAGAGAGAAAGAGATAGAGAGAAAGTGAGAAAGAGATAGAGTGAGAGAGAAACCAACAAAGAGATAGAGAGAGAGAGAAAGCGAGAAAGAGATAGTTTGAGAGAGAAAGAGATAGAGCGAGAGAAAAAGTAAGAAAGAGATAGAGCGAGAGAGAAAGAAATAGAGCGAGAGAGAAAGCGAGAAAGAGATAGAGAGAGAGAGAAAGTGAGAAAGAGATAGAGCGAGATAGAAAGCGAGAAATAGATACCGCGAGAGAGAACGCGAGAAAGAGATAGAGCGAGAGAGAAAGAGATAGAGAGGGAGAGAAAGAGATAGAGCGAGAGAGAAAGTGAGAAAGAGATAGAGCGAGAGAGGAAGTGAGAAAGAGATGGAGCGAGAGGGAAAGAGAGAAAGAGATAGAGTGAGAGAGAAAGCAAGAAAGAGAAAGAGCAGGAGAGGAAGAGAGAAAGAGATAGAGCGGGAGAGAAAGAGAGAAAGAGATAGAAAGAGACAAAGAGTTAGAGGGAGAGAGGAAGTGAGAAAGAGATAGAGAGAGAGACAAAGTGAGAAAAAGATAGAGCGAGAGAGAAAGTGAGAATGAGATAGAGAGAATGCGAGAAAGAGATAGAGCGAGAGAGAAAGCGAGAAAGAGATAGAGAGAGAGAGAAAGAGAAACAGAGAAAGAGAGAAAGAGATAGAGCGAGAGAGGAAGTTAAAAAGAGATAGCGAGAGAGAGAAAGAGAGAAAGAGATAGAGCGAGAGAAAAAGCGAGAAAGAGATAGAGCGAGAGAGAAAGTGAGAATGAGATAGAGAGAAAGTGATAGAGCGAGATAGAAAGCGAGAAAGAGATCAAGAGAGAGAGAAAGAGAAACAGAGAAAGAGAGAAAGAGATAGAGTGAGAGAGAAAGCGTGAAAGCGATAGAGCGAGAGAGGAAGTGAAAAAGAGATAGCGAGAGAGAGAAAGAGAGAAAAAGATAGAGAGAGAGAATGAGATAGAGCGAGAGAGGAAGTGAGAAAGAGATAGAGAGAGAGAGAATGTGAGAATGAGATAGAGAGAAAGCAAGAAAGAGATAGAGCGAGAGAGAAAGTGAGAAAGAGATAGAGCGAGAGAGAAAGCGAAAAAGAGATAGAGCGAGAAACAAAGCGAGAAAGACATAGAGCGAGATAGAAAGAGAGGAAGCGATAGAGCGAGAGAGAAAGAGATATAGCGAGAGAGAGTAAGTGAGAAAGAGGTAGAGAGAATGCGAGAAAGAGATAGAGTGAGAGTGAAAGCGCAAAGAGACAGTCAGAAAGTGAGAAACAGATAGAGAGAAAGTGAGAAAGAGATAGAGAGAATGAAAGAGATAGAGCGAGAGAGGAAGATAGAAAGAGATAGAGCGAGAGAGAAAGAGAGAAAGAGATACAGAGAGAGAAAGAGATAGAGCGAGAGAGGAAGTGAGAAAGAGATAGAGAGAGAGAGAAAGTGAGAAAGATAGAGCGAGAGAGAAAGTGAGAATGAGATAGAGAGAAAGCGAGAAAGAGATAGAGCGAGAGAGAAAGTGAGAAAGAGATAGAGCGAGAGAAAGCGAGAAGGAGATAGAGCGAGAAACAAAGCGAGAAAGACAGAGCGAGAGTGAAAGAGAGGAAAAGATAGAGAGAAAGTGAGAAAGAGGTAGAGAGAATGCGAGAAAGAGATAGAGTGAGAGAGAAAGCGCCAAGAGATAGAGAGAGAGAGAATGTGAGAAAGTGAAACAGAGAAAGAGAGATAGAGATAGAGCGAGAGAGGAAGTGAGAATGAGATAGAGAGAGAGAGAAAGTGGGAAAGAGATAGAGCGAGAGAGAAAGTGAGAATGAGATAGAGAGAAAGAGATAGAGCGAGAGAGAATGCGCCAAGAGATAGAGAGAAAGTGAGAAAGAGATAGATTGAGAGAGAAAGTCAGAAAGAGATAGAGAGAGAGAGAAAGTGAGAAAGAGATAGAGCGGGAGAGAAAGAGATAGAGAGAAAGTGAGAAAGAGATAGAGTGAGAGAGAAAGAGATAGAGCGAGAGAGAAAGTGAGAAAGAGATAGAGAGAGAGAGAAAGTGAGAAAGAGATAGAGCGAGAGAGAAAGAGATAGAGAGAAAGTGAGAAAGAGATAGAGTGAGAGAGAAATCAACAAAGAGATAGAGAGAGAGAGAAAGCGAGAAAGAGATAGTTTGAGAGAGAAAGAGATAGAGCGAGAGAAAAAGTGAGAAAGAGATAGAGCGAGAGAGAAAGAAATAGAGAGAGAGAGAAAGTGGGAAAGAGATAGAGCGAGAGAGAAAGAGATAGAACAAGAGAGAGAGAGAAAGAGATAGAGAGAGAGAAAGAGATAGAGCGAGAGAGAAAGCGAGAAAGAGATAGAGCAAGAGAGAAAGTGAGAAAGAGATAGAGCGAGAGAGAAAGCAAGAAAGAGATAGAGCGAGAAACAAAGCGAGAAAGATATAGAGCGAGAGAGAAAGAGAGGAAAAGATAGAGAGAAAGTGAGAAAGAGGTAGAGAGAATGCGAGAAAGAGAGAGAGTGAGAGAGACAGCGAGAAAGAGATAGAGAGAAAGAGAAAGCGAGAAAGAAATAGATTGAGAGAGAAACAGATAGAGCAAGAAAAAACGCGAAGAAGAGATAGAGAGAAACTGAGAAAGAGATAGAGAGAGAGAGAAAGCGAGAAAGAAATAGTGAGAAACAGAGAATGAGATAGAGTGAGAGGAATTGATAAAGAGATAGAGCGAGAGTGAAAAAGATAGAGCGAGAGAGAAAGCGAGAAAGAGATAGAGCGAGAGAGAAAGCGAGAAAGAGATAGAGCGAGAGAGAAAGCGAGAAAGAGATACTGCGAGCGAGAAAGCGAGAAAGAGATACTGCGAGCGAGAAAGAGATAGAGCGAGAGAGAAAGAGATAGAGAGGGAGAGAAAGAGATAGAGTGAGAGAGAAAGTGAGAAAGAGATAGAGCGAGAGGAAGAGAGATAGAAACAGAGCGAGAGAGACAGAGAGAAAGAGATAGAGCGGGAGAGTAAGTGAGAAAGAGAGAAAGAGATAGAGCGAGAGAGAAAGCGACAAAGAGATAGAGTGAGAGAGAAAGTGAGAAAGAGAAATAGCGGGAGAGGAAGTGAGAAAGAGATAGAGCGGGAGAGAAAGAGAGAAAGAGATAGACAGAGAGAAAGAGATAGAGCGAGAGAGGAAGTGAGAAAGAGATAGAGAGAGAGAGATAGTGAGAAAGAGATAGAGCGAGAGAGAAATTGAGAATGAGATAGAGAGAAAGCGAGAAAGAGATAGAGCGAGAGAGAAAGCGAGAAAGAGATCAAGAGAGGGAGAAAGAGAAACAGAGAAAGAGATAAAGAGATAGAGTGAGAGAGAAAGCGTGAAAGAGATAGAGCGAGAGAGGAAGTGAAAAAGAGATAGCGAGAGAGAGAAAGAGATACAGCGAGAGAGGAAGTGAGAAAGAGATAGAGCGAGAGAGAAAGAGAGAAAGAGATAGAGAGAGAGAAAGAGATAGAGCGAGAGAGGAAGTGAGAAAGAGATAGAGAGAGAGAGAAAGTGAGAAAGATAGAGCGAGAGAGAAAGTGAGAATGAGATAGAGAGAAAGCGAGAAAGAGATAGAGCGAGAGAGAAAGTGAGAAAGAGATAGAGCGAGAGAGAAAGCGAGAAAGAGATAGAGCGAGAAACAAAGCGAGAAAGACATAGAGCGAGAGTGAAAGAGAGGAAGAGATAGAGAGAAAGTGAGAAAGAGGTAGAGAGAATGCGAGAAAGAGATAGAGTGAGAGAGAAAGCGCCAAGAGATAGAGAGAGAGAGAAAGTGAGAAAGAGATAGAGAGAGAGAGAGAAAGAGACAGAGAGAGAGAGAAAGAGAAACAGAGAAACAGAGATAGAGATAGAGCGAGAGAGGAAGTGAGAAAGAGATAGAGAGAGAGAGAAAGTGGGAAGGAGATAGAGCGAGAGAGAAAGTGAGAATGAGATAGAGAGAAAGCGATCGAGCGAGATAGAAAGCGAGAAAGAGATCAAGAGAGAGAGAAAGAGAAACAGAGAAAGAGAGAAAGAGATAGAGTGAGAGAGAAAGCGTGAAAGCGATAGAGCGAGAGAGGAAGTGAAAAAGAGATAGCGAGAGAGAGAAAGAGAGAAAGAGATAGAGCGAGAGAGGAAGCGAGAAAGAGATAGAGCGAGAGAGAAAGAGAGAAAGAGACAGAGAGAGAGAATGAGATAGAGCGAGAGAGGAAGTGAGAAAGAGATAGAGCGAGAAAGAAAGCGAGAACGAGATACTGCGAGAGAGAAAGCGAGAAAGAGATAGAGCGAGAAACAAAGCGAGATAGACATAGAGCGAGAGGGAAAGAGATGAAGAGATAGAGAGAAAGTGAGAAAGAGGTAGAGAGAATGCGAGAAAGAGATAGAGTGAGAGAGAAACCAACAAAGAGATAGAGCGAGAGAGAAAGCGAGAAAGATAGAGAGAGAGAGAAAGTGAGAAAGAGATAGAGTGAGAGAGAAAGCGAGAAAGAGATACCGCGAGAGTGAAAGCAAGAAAGAGATAGAGCGAGAGAGAAAGTGAGAAAGAGAGAAAGAGATAGAGCGAGAGAGGAAGTGAGAAAGAGATAGAGTGAGAGAGAAAGCGAGAAAGAGATAGAGCGAGAGAGAAAGCGAGAAAGAGATAGTAAGAAACAGAGAATGATATAGGGCGAGAGAGGAATTGAGAAAGAGATAGAGCGAGAGAGAAAGAGATAGAGCGAGAGAGGAAGAGATAGAGCGAGAGAGAATGCGAGAAAGAGATAGAGGGACAAAGTGAGAAAGAGATAGAGTGAGAGAGAAAGCGAGAAAGAGATAGAGCGAGAGAGAAAGCGAGAAAGAGATAGAGCGAGAGAGAAAGCGAGAACGAGATACTGCGAGAGAGAAAGCGAGAAAGAGATAGAGCGAGAAACAAAGCGAGAAAGACATAGAGCGAGAGGGAAAGAGATGAAGAGATAGAGAGAAAGTGAGAAAGAGGTAGAGAGAATGCGAGAAAGAGATAGAGTGAGAGAGAAACCAACAAAGAGATAGAGCGAGAGAGAAAGCGAGAAAGATAGAGAGAGAGAGAAAGTGAGAAAGGGATAGAGTGAGAGAGAAAGCGAGAAAGAGATACTGCGAGAGTGAAAGCGAGAAAGAGATAGAGCGAGAGAGAAAGTGAGAAAGAGAGAAAGAGATAGAGCGAGAGAGGAAGTGAGAAAGAGATAGAGTGAGAGAGAAAGCGAGAAAGAGATAGAGCGAGAGAGAAAGAGAGAAAGGGCTAGAGTGAGAGACAAAGCAAGAAAGAGAAAGAGCGGGAGAGGAAGAGAGAAAGAGATAGAGCGGGAGACAAAGTGAGAAAGAGAGAAAGAGATAGAGTGAGAGAGAAAGCGAGAAAGAGATAGAGAGAGAGAGAAAGAGTGACAGAGAAAGAGAGAAAGAGATAGAGTTAGAGAGGTAGCGTGAAAGAGATAGAGCGAGAGAGGAAGTGAAAAAGAGATAGCGAGAGAGAGAAAGAGAGAAAGAGATAGAGCAGGAGCGAAAGTGAGAAAGAGAGAAAGAGATAGAGCGAGAGAGAAAGCGAGAAAGAGATAGAGCGGGAGACAAAATGAGAAAGAGAGAAAGAGATAGAGTGAGAGAGAAAGAGATAGAGCGAGAGAGAAAGCGAGAAAGAGATAGAGAGAGAGAGAAAGAGTGACAGAGAAAGAGAGAAAGAGATAGAGTTAGAGAGATAGCGTGAAAGAGATAGCGTGAGAGGGAAAGAGAGAAAGAGATAGAGCGAGAGAGGAAGAGTGGAAGATATAGAGCGAGAGAGAAAGAGAGAAAGAGATAGAGAGAGAGAAAGAGATAGAGCGAGAGAGGAAGAGAGAAAGAGATAGAGCGAGAGAGAAAGAGAGAAAGAGATAGAGAGAGAGAAAGAGATAGAGCGAGAGAGGAAGTGAGAAAGAGATAGAGAGGGAGAGAAAGTGAAAAGGAGATAGAGCGAGAGTAAGTGAGAATGAGATAAAGAGAAAGCGAGAAAGAGATAGAGCGAGAGAGAAAGTGAGAAACAGATAGAGCAAGAGAGAAAGCGAGAAAGAGATAGAGCAAGAAACAAAGCGAGATAGACGTAGAGCGAGAGAGAAAGAGAGGAAGAGATAGAGAGGAAGTGAGAAAGAGATAGAGTGAGAGAGAAAGCGCAAAGAGATAGAGAGAAAGTGAGAAAGAGATAGAGAGAGAGAGAGAAAGGGACAGAGAGAGAGAGAAAGAGGGAAAGAGACAGAGAGAAAGTGAGAAAGAGATAGAGTGAGAGAGAAACCAACAAAGAGATAGAGAGAGCGAGAAAGCGAGAAAGAGATAGATTTAGAGAGAAAGAGATAGAGCAAGAGAGAAAGTGAGAAAGAGATACAGAGAGAGAGAAAGTGAGAAAGAGATAGAGCGAGAGAGAAAGAGATAGAGAGAAAGTGAGAAAGAGATAGAGTGAGAGAGAAACCAACAAAGAGATAGAGAGAGCGAGAAAGCGAGAAAGAGATAGATTGAGAGAGAAAGAGATAGAGCGAGAGAAAAGTGAGAAAGAGATAGAGCGAGAGAGAAAGAAATAGAGCAAGAGAGAAAGCGAGAAAGAGATAGAGAGAGAGAGAAAGTGAGAAAGAGATAGAGCGAGATAGAAGTGAGAAAGAGATACCGCGAGAGAGAAGGTGAGAAAGAGATAGAGCGAGAGAGAAAGAGATAGAGAGGGAGAGAAAGAGATAGAGCGAGAGAGTAAGTGAGAAAGAGATAGAGCGAGAGAGGAAGTGAGAAAGAGATGGAACGAGAGGGAAAGAGAGCAAGAGATAGAGTGAGAGAGAAAGCAAGAAAGAGAAAGAGCAGGAGAGGAAGAGAGAAAGAGATAGAGTGAGAGAGAAAGCGTGAAAGCGATAGAGCGAGAGAGGATGTGAAAAAGAGATAGCGAGTGAGAGAAAGAGAGAAAGAGATAGAGCGAGAGAGGAAGTGAGAAAGAGATAGAGCGAGAGAGAAAGAGAGAAAGAGATAGAGAGAGAGAAAGAGATAGAGCGAGAGAGGAAGTGAGAAAGAGATAGAGAGAGAGAGAAAGTGAGAAAGAGATAGAGCGAGAGAGAAAGCGAGAAAGAGATAGAGCGAGAAACATAGCGAGAAAGCCATAGAGCGAGTGAGAAAGAGAGGAAGAGATAGAGAGAAAGTGAGAAAGAGGTAGAGAGAATGCGAGAAAGAGATAGAGTGAGAGAGAAAGCGCCAAGAGATAGAGAGAAAGTGAGAAAGAGATAGAGAGAGAGAGAGAAAGAGACAGAGAGAGAGAGAGAAAGAGAGAAAGAGATAGAGTGAAAGTTAGAAAGAGATAGAGTGAGAGAGAAACCAACAAAGAGATAGAGAGAGAGAGAAAGCGAGAAAGAGATAGAGTCAGAGAGAAAGAGATTGAACAACAAAGAACAAAGAACAAAGAAATGTACAGCACAGGAACAGGCCCTTCGGCCCTCCAAGCCCGTGCCGACCATACTGCCCGACTAAACTACAATCTTCTACACTTCCTGGGTCCGTATCCTTCTATTCCCATCCTATTCATATATTTGTCAAGATGCCCCTTAAATGTCCCTATCGTCCCTGCCTCCACTACCTCCTCCGGTAGTGAGTTCCAGGCACCCACTACCCTCTGCGTAAAAAACTTGCCTCGTACATCTACTCTAAACTTTGCCCCTCTCACCTTAAACCTATGCCCCCTAGTAATTGACCCCTCTACCCTGGGGAAAAGCCTCTGACTATCCACTCTGTCTATGCCCCTCATAATTTTGTATACCTCTATCAGGTCGCCCCTCAACCTCCTTCGTTCCAGTGAGCGAGAGAAAAAGTGAGAAAGAGATAGAGCGAGAGAGAAAGAGATAGAGCGAAAGAGAAGGCAAGAAAGAGATAGAGAGAGAGAGAAAGTGAGAAAGAGATAGAGTGAGAGAGAAAGCAAAAAAGATATAGAGCGAGAGAGAAAGCGAGAAAGGGATAGTAAGAAACAGAGAATGATATAGTGCGAGAGAGGAATTGAGAAAGAGATAGAGCGAGAGAGAAAGAGATAGAGCGAGAGAGAAAGAGACAAAGAGATAGAGGGAGAAAGTGAGAAAGAGATAGAGTGAGAGAGAAAGCTAGAACGAGATGCTGCGAGAGAGAAAGCGAGAAAGAGATAGAGCGAGAAACAAAGCGAGAAAGACATACAGCGAGAGCGAAAGAGAGGAAGAGATAGATAGAAAGTGAGAAAGAGGTAGAGAGACTGCAAGAAGGAGATAGAGTGAGAGAGAAACCGACAAAGAGAAAGAACGAGAGAGAAACCGAGAAAGATAGAGAGAGAGAGAAAGTGAGAAAGAGATAGAGTGAGAGAAAAAGCGAGAAAGAAATACTGCGAGAGAGAAAGCGAGAAAGAGATAGAGCGAGAGAGAAAGAGATAGAGAGGGACAGAAAGAGATAGAGCGAGAGAGAAAGTGAGAAAGAGAGAAATAGATAGAGCGAGAGAGAAAGCGAGAAAGAGATAGAGTGAGAGAGAAAGTGAGAAAGAGTTAGAGCGAGATAGAAAGTGAGAAAGAGATACCGCGAGAGAGAACGCGAGAAAGAGATAGAGCGAGAGAGAAAGAGATAGAGAGGGAGAGAAAGAGATAGAGCGAGAGAGAAAGTGGGAAAGAGATAGAGCGAGAGAGGAAGTGAGAAAGAGATGGAGCGGGAGGGAAAGAGAGAAAGAGATAGAGTGAGAGAGAAAGCAAGAAAGAGAAAGTGCAGGAGAGGAAGAGAGAAAGAGATAGAGCGGGGGAGAAAGAGAGAAAGAGATAGAAAGAGACAAAGAGTTAAAGGGAGAGAGAAACTGAGAAAGAGATAGAGAGAAAAATAAAGTGAGAAAAAGATAGAGCGAGAGAGAAAGTTTGAATGAGATAGAGAGAATGCGAGAAGAGATAGAGCGAGAGAGAAAGCGAGAAAGAGATAGAGAGAGAGAGAAAGAGAAACAGAGAAAGAGAGAAAGTGATTGAGCGAGAGAGGAAGTTAATAAGAGATAGCGAGAGAGAGAAAGAGAGAAAGAGATAGAGCGAGAGAGAAAGCGAGAAAGAGATAGAGCGAGAGAGAAAGTGAGAAAAAGATAGAGCGAGAGAGAAAGCGAGAAAGAGATTGAGCGAGAAACAAAGCGAGAAAGACATAGAGCGAGAGAGAAAGAGAGGAAAAGATAGAGAGAAAGTGAGAAAGAGGTAGAGAGAATGCGAGAAAGAGATAGAGTGAGAGAGACAGCGAGAAAGAGATAGAGAGAAAGGGACAGCGAGAAAGAAATAGATTGAGAGAGAAACAGATAGAGCAAGAAAAAACGCGTAGAAGAGATAGAGAGAAACTGAGAAAGAGATAGAGCGAGAGAGAAAGCGAGAAAGAAATAGTGAGAAACAGAGAATGAGATAGAGTGAGAGGAATTGATAAAGAGATAGAGCGAGAGTGAAAGAGATAGAGCGAGAGAGAAACCGAGACAGAGATAGAGCGAGAGAGAAAGTGAGAACGAGATAGTGCGAGAGAGAAAGCGAGAAATAGATACTGCGATAGAGAAAGCGAGAAAGAGATAGAGCGAGAGAGAAAGAGATAGAGAGGGAGCGAAAGAGATAGAGTGAGAGAGAAAGTGAGAAAGAGATAGAGAGAATGAAAGAGATAGAGCGAGAGAGGAAGATAGAAAGAGATAGAGCGAGAGAGAAAGAGAGAAAGAGATACAGAGAGAGAAAGAGATAGAGCAAGAGAGGAAGTGAGAAAGAGATAGAGAGAGAGAAAGTGAGAAAGAGATAGAGCGAGAGAGAAAGTGAGAATGAGATAAAGAGAAAGCGAGAAAGAGATAGAGCGAGAGAGAAAGTGAGAAAGAGATAGAGCGAGAGAGAAAGCGAGAAAGAGATAGAGCGAGAAACAAAGCGAGAAAGACATAGAGCGAGAAAGAAAGAGAGGAAGAGATAGAGAGAAAGTGGGAAAGGGGTAGAGAGAATGCGAGAAAGAGATAGAGTGAGAGAGAAAGTGCAAAGAGATAGAGAGAAAGAGAGAAAGAGATAGAGAGAGAGAGAGAGAGAGAGACAGAGAGAGAATGAGAGAAAGAGATAGAGTGAAAGTGAGAAAGAGATAGTGAGAGAGAAAGCAACAAAGAGATAGAGAGAGCGAGAAAGCGAGAAAGAGATAGATTGAGAGAGAAAGAGATAGAGTAAGAGAGAACGTGAAGAAGAGATAGAGAGAAAGTGAGAAAGAGATAGAGCGAGAGAGAAAGCGAGAAAGAGATAGTAAGAAACAGAGAATGAGATAGAGCGAGAGAGGAATTGAGAAAGAGATAGAGCGAGAGAGAAAGAGATAGAGCGAGAGAGAATGCGAGAAAGAGATAGAGGGACAAAATGAGAAAGAGATAGAGTGAGAGAGAAAGCGAGAAAGAGATAGAGCGAGAGAGAAAGCGAGAAAGAGATAGAGCGAGAGAGAAAGCGAGAACGAGATACTGCGAGAGAGAAAGCGAGAAAGAGATAAAGCGAGAAACAAAGCGAGAAAGACATAGAGCGAGAGGGAAAGAGAGGAAGAGATAGAGAGAAAGTGAGAAAGAGGTAGAGAGAATGCGAGAAAGAGATAGAGTGAGAGAGAAACCGACAAAGAGATAGAGCGAGAGAGAAAGCGAGAAAGATAGAGAGAGAGAGAAAGTGAGAAAGAGATAGAGTGAGAGAGAAAGCGAGAAAGAGATACTGCGAGAGAGAAAGCGAGAAAGAGATAGAGCGAGAGAGAAAGATATAGAGAGGGACAGAAAGAGATAGAGCGAGAGAGAAAGTGAGAAAGAGAGAAAGAGATAGAGCGAGAGAGGAAGTGAGAAGGAGATAGAGTGAGAGATAATGCGAGAAAGAGATAGAGCGAGAGAGAAAGAGAGAAAGGGAAAGAGTGAGAGACAAAGCAAGAAAGAGAAAGAGCGGGAGAGGAAGAGAGAAAAAGATAGAGCGGGAGACATATGAGAAAGAGAGAAAGAGATAGAGTGAGAGAGAAAGAAATAGAGCGAGAGAGAAAGCGAGAAAGAGATAGAGAGAGAGAGAAAGAGTGACAGAGAAAGAGAGAAAGAGATAGAGTTAGAGAGATAGCGTGAAAGAGATAGAGCGAGAGAGGAAGTGAAAAAGAGATAGCGAGAGAGAGAAAGAGATAGAGCAGGAGCGAAAGTGAGAAAGAGAGAACGAGATAGAGCGAGAGAGAAAGCGAGAAAGAGATAGAGTGAGAGAGAAAGAAATAGAGCGAGAGAGAAAGCGAGAAAGAGATAGAGAGAGAGAGAAAGAGTGACAGAGAAAGAGAGAAAGAGATAGAGTTAGAGAGATAGCGTGAAAGAGATAGAGCGAGAGAGGAAGTGAAAAAGAGATAGCGAGAGAGAGAAACAGAGAAAGAGATAGAGCGAGAGACGAAGAGAGAAAGATATAGAGCGAGAGAGAAAGAGAGAAAGAGATAGAGAGAGAGAAAGAGATAGAGCGAGAGAGGAAGAGAGAACGAGATAGAGCGAGAGAGAAAGAGATAGAGAGAGAGAAAGAGATACTGCGAGAGAGAACGCGAGAAAGAGATAGAGCGAGAGAGAAAGAAATAGAGAGGGACAGAAAGAGATAGAGCGAGAGAGAAAGTGAGAAAGAGAGTAAGAGATAGAGCGAGAGAGGATGTGAGAAAGAGATAGAGCGAGAGAGAAAGCGAGAAAGAGATAGAGTGAGAGAGAAAGTGAGAAAGAGAAAGAGCGGGAGAGGAAGAGAGAAAGAGTTATAGAGAAAGAGATAGAGTTAGAGAGAAAGCGAGATAGAGATAGAGAGAGAGAGAAAGAGTGACAGAGAAAGGGAGAAAGGGATAGAGTTAGAGAGATAGCGTGAAAGAGATAGAGCACGAGAGGAAGTGGAAAAGAGATAGCGAGAGAGCGAAAGAGAGAAAGAGATAGAGCGAGAGAGGAAGAGAGAAAGAGATAGAGCGAGAGAGAAAGAGATAGAGAGAGAGAAAGAGATAGAGCTTGAGTGGAAGAGAGAAAGAGATAGAGAGAGAGAAAGAGATAGAGCGAGAGAGGAAGTGAGAAAGAGATAGAGCGAGAGAGTAAGTGAGAATGAGATAAAGAGAAAGCGAGAAAGAGATAGAGCGAGAGAGAAAGTGAGAAAGAGATAGAGCGAGAGAGAAAGTGAGAAAGAGATAGAGCGAGAGAGAAAGTGAGAAAGAGATAGAGCGAGAGAGAAAGCGAGAAAGAGATAGAGCGAGAAACAAAGCGAGAACGACATAGAGCGAGAGAGAAAGAGAGGAAGAGATAGAGAGAAAGTGAGAAAGAGTTAGAGAGAATGCGGGAAAGAGATAGAGTGAGAGCGAAAGCGCAAAGAGATAGTGAGAGAGTGAGAAAGAGATAGAGTGAGAGAGAAACCAACAAAGAGATAGAGAGAGAGAGAAAGCGAGAAACAGATAGATTGAGAGAGAAAGAGATAGAGCGAGAGAGGAAGTGAGGAAGAGATAGAGCGAGAGAGAAAGAGATAGACCGAGAGAGAAAGAGATAGAGCGAGAGGGGAAGTGAGGAAGAGATAGTGAGAGAGAGAACGTGAGAAAGAGATAGAGCGAGAGAGAAAGTGAGAATGAGATAGAGAGAAAGCGAGAAAGAGATAGAGTGAGAAACAAAGCGAGAAAGACATAGAACGAGAGAGAATGAGAGGAAGAGATAGAGAGAAAGTGAGAAAGAGGTAGAGAAAATGCGAGAAAGAGATAGAGTGAGAGAGAAAGCACAAAGGGATAGAGAAAGTGAGAAAGAAACAGAGAGAGAGAGAGAAAGAGATAGAGAGAAAGTGAGAAAGAGATAGAGTGAGAGAGAAACCAACAAAGAGATAGAGAGAGAGAGAAAGCGAGAAAGAGATGGAGCGAGAGAGAAAGTGAGAATGAGATAAAGAGAAAGCGAGAAAGAGATAGAGCGAGAGAGAAGGTGAGAAAGAGATAGAGCGAGAGAGAAAGCGAGAAAGAGATAGAGCGAGATACAAAGCGAGAAAGACATAGAGCGAGAGAGAAAGAGAGGAAGAGATAGAGAGAAAGTGAGAAAGGTAGAGAGAATGCGGGAAAGAGATAGAGTGAGAGAGAAAGCGCAAAGAGATAGTGAGAGAGTGAGAAAGAGATAGAGAGAGAGAGAGAAAGAGACAGAGAGAGAGAGAGAAAGAGAGAAAGAGATAGAGAGAGAGAAAGAGATAGAGCGAGAGAGGAAGTGAGAGAGAGATAGAGAGAGAGAGAAAGTGAGAAAGAGATAGAGCGAGAGAGTAAGTGAGAATAAGATAAAGAGAAAGCGAGAAAGAGATAGAGCGAGAGAGAAAGTGAGAAAGAGATAGAGCGAGGGAGAAAGTGAGAAAGAGATAGAGCGAGAGAGAAAGTGAGAAAGAGATAGAGCGAGAGAGAAAGCGAGAAAGAGATAGAGCGAGAAACAAAGCGAGAACGACATAGAGCGAGAGAGAAAGAGAGGAAGAGATAGAGAGAAAGTGAGAAAGAGGTAGAGAGAATGCGGGAAAGAGATAGAGTGAGAGCGAAAGCGCAAAGAGATAGTGAGAGAGTGAGAAAGAGATAGAGTGAGAGAGAAACCAACAAAGAGATAGAGAGAGAGAGAAAGCGAGAAACAGATAGATTGAGAGAGAAAGAGATAGAGCGAGAGAGGAAGTGAGGAAGAGATAGAGCGAGAGAGAAAGTTATAGACCGAGAGAGAAAGAGATAGAGCGAGAGGGGAAGTGAGGAAGAGATAGTGAGAGAGAGAAAGTGAGAAAGAGATAGAGCGAGAGAGAAAGTGAGAATGAGATAGAGAGAAAGCGAGAAAGAGATAGAGCGAGAGAGAAAGCGAGAAAGAGATAGAGTGAGAAACAAAGCGAGAAAGACATAGAACGAGAGAGAATGAGAGGAAGAGATAGAGAGAAAATGAGAAAGAGGTAGAGAAAATGCGAGAAAGAGATAGAGTGAGAGAGAAAGCACAAAGGGATAGAGAAAGTGAGAAAGAGACAGAGAGAGAGAGAGAAAGAGATAGAGAGCAAGTGAGAAAGAGATAGAGTGAGAGAGAAAGCACAAAAGGATAGAGAAAGTGAGAAACAGACAGAGAGAGAAAGAGATAGAGAGAGAGAGAAAGCGAGAAAGAGATAGAGCGAGAGAGAAAGTGAGAATGAGATAAAGAGAAAGCGAGAAAGAGATAGAGCGAGAGAGAAGGTGAGAAAGAGATAGAGCGAGAGAGAAAGCGAGAAAGTGATAGAGCGAGAAACAAAGCGAGAAAGACATAGAGCGAGAGAGAAAGAGAGGAAGAGATAGAGAGAAAGTGAGAAAGAGTTGGAGAGATGCGGGAAAGAGATAGAGTGAGAGAGACAGCGCAAAGAGATAGTGAGAGAGTGAGAAAGAGATAGAGAGAGAGAGAGAAAGAGACAGAGAGAGAGAGAGAAAGAGAGAAAGAGAATGAGAGAGAGAAAGAGATAGAGCGAGAGAGGAAGTGAAAAAGAGATAGAGAGATAGAGAAAGCGAGAAAGAGATAGAGCGAGAAACAAAGCGAGAAAGACATTGAGCGAGAGAGAAAGAGAGGAAGAGATAGAGAGAAAGTGAGAAAGAGGTAGAGAGAATGCGAGAAAGAGATAGAGTGAGAGAGAAAGCGCACAGAGATAGAGCGAGAGAGAAAGAGATAGAGAGAGAGAAAGAGATAGACGAGAGAGGAAGAGAGAAAGAGATAGAGAGAGAGAAAGAGATAGAGCGAGAGAGGAAGTGAGAAAGAGATAGAGAGAGAGAGAAAGCGAGAAAGAGATAGAGCGAGAGAGAAAGTGAGAATGAGATAAAGAGAAAGCGAGAAAGAGGTAGAGCGAGAGAGAAAGTGAGAAAGAGATAGAGCAAGCGAGAAAGAGATAGAGCGAGAAACAAAGCGAGAAAGACATAGAACGAGAGAGAAAGAGAGGAAGAGATAGAGAGAAAGTGAGAAAGAGGTAGAGAGAATACGAGAAAGAGATAGAGTGAGAGTGAAAGCGCAAAGAGACAGTCAGAAAGTGAGAAACAGATAGAGAGAAAGTGAGAAAGAGATAGAGAGAATGAAAGAGATAGAGCGAGAGAGGAAGATAGAAAGAGATAGAGCGAGAGAGAAAGAGAGAAAGAGATACAGAGAGAGAAAGAGATAGAGCGAGAGAGGAAGTGAGAAAGAGATAGAGAGAGAGAAAGTGAGAAAGAGATAGAGCGAGAGAGAAAGTGAGAATGAGATAAAGAGAAAGCGAGAAAGAGATAGAGCGAGAGAGAAAGTGAGAAAGAGATAGAGCGAGAGAGAAAGCGAGAAAGAGATAGAGCGAGAAACAAAGCGAGAAAGACATAGAGCGAGAAAGAAAGAGAGGAAGAGATAGAGAGAAAGTGGGAAAGGGGTAGAGAGAATGCGAGAAAGAGATAGAGTGAGAGAGAAAGCGCAAAGAGATAGAGAGAAAGAGAGAAAGAGATAGAGAGATAAAGAAAGAGACAGAGAGAGAGAGAGAAAGAGAGAAAGAGATAGAGTGAAAGTGAGAAAGAGATAGTGAGAGAGAAAGCAACAAAGAGATAGAGAGAGCGAGAAAGCGAGAAAGAGATAGATTGAGAGAGAAAGAGATAGAGTAAGAGAGAACGTGAAGAAGAGATAGAGAGAAAGTGAGAAAGAGATAGAGCGAGAGAGAAAACGAGAAAGAGATAGGAAGAAACAGAGAATGAGATAGAGCGAGAGAGGAATTGAGAAAGAGATAGAGCGAGAGAGAACGAGATAGAGCGAGAGAGAATGCGAGAAAGAGATAGAGGGACAAAGTGAGAAAGAGATGGAGTGAGAGAGAAAGCGAGAAAGAGATAGAGCGAGAGAGAAAGCGAGAAAGAGATAGAGCGAGAGAGAAAGCGAGAACGAGATACTGCGAGAGAGAAAGCGAGAAAGAGATAGAGCGAGACACAAAGCGAGAAAGACATAGAGCGAGAGGGAAAGAGAGGAAGATAGAGAGAGAGAGAAAGTGAGAAAGAGATAGAGTGAGAGAGAAAGCGAGAAAGAGATACTGCGAGAGAGAAAGAGAGAAAGAGATAGAGCGAGAGAGAAAGATATAGAGAGGGACAGAAAGAGATAGAGCGAGAGAGAAAGTGAGAAAGAGAGAAAGAGATAGACGAGAGAGGAAGTGAGAAGGAGATAGAGTGAGAGATAATGCGAGAAAGAGATAGAGCGAGAGAGAAAGAGAGAAAGGGATAGAGTGAGAGACAAAGCAAGAAAGAGAAAGAGCGGGAGAGGAAGAGAGAAAAAGATAGAGCGGGAGACATAGTGAGAAAGAGAGAAAGAGATAGAGTGAGAGAGAAAGAGTGACAGAGAAAGAGAGAAAGAAATAGAGTTAGAGAGATAGCGTGAAAGAGATAGAGCGAGAGAGGAAGTGAAAAAGAGATAGCGAGAGAGAGAAAGAGATAGAGCAGGAGCGAAAGTGAGAAAGAGAGAACGAGATAGAGCGAGAGAGAAAGCGAGAAAGAGATAGAGTGAGAGAGAAAGAGATAGAGCGAGAGAGAAAGCGAGAAAGAGATAGAGAGAGAGAGAAAGAGTGACAGAGAAAGAGAGAAAGAGATAGAGTTAGAGAGATAGCGTGAAAGAGTTAGAGCGAGAGAGGAAGTGAAAAAGAGATAGCGAGAGTGAGAAACAGAGAAAGAGATAGAGCGAGAGAGGAAGAGAGAAAGATATAGAGCGAGAGAGAAAGAGAGAAAGAGATAGAGAGAGAGAAAGAGATAGAGCGAGAGAGGAAGAGAGAAAGAGATAGAGCGAGAGAGAAAGAGAGAAAGAGATAGAGAGAGAGAAAGAGATACTGCGAGAGAGAACGCGAGAAAGAGATAGAGCGAGAGAGAAAGAGATAGAGAGGGACAGAAAGAGATAGAGCGAGAGAGAAAGTGAGAAAGAGAGTAAGAGATAGAGCGAGAGAGGAAGTGAGAAAGAGATAGAGCGAGAGAGAAAGCGAGAAAGAGATAGAGTGAGAGAGAAATTGAGAAAGAGAAAGAGTGGGAGAGGAAGAGAGAAAGAGATAGAGAGAAAGAGATAGAGTTAGAGAGAAAGCGAGATAGAGATAGAGAGAGAGAGAAAGAGTGACAGAGTAAGAGAGAAAGAGATAGAGTTAGAGAGATAGCGTGAAAGAGATAGAGCACGAGAGGAAGTGGAAAAGAGATAGCGAGAGAGCGAAAGACAGAAAGAGATAGAGCGAGAGAGAAAGAGAGAAAGAGATAGAGAGAGAGAAAGAGATAGAGCGAGAGAGGAAGTGAGAAAGAGAGAGAAAGTGAGAAAGAGATAGAGCGAGAGAGAAAGTGAGAATGAGATAAAGAGAAAGCGAGAAAGCGATAGAGCGAGAGAGAAAGTGAGAAAGAGATAGAGAGAGAGAAAGAGATAGAGCGAGAGAGGAAGTGAGAGAGAGATAGAGAGCGAGAGAAAGTGAGAAAGAGATAGAGCGAGAGAGTAAGTGAGAATAAGATAAAGAGAAAGCGAGAAAGAGATAGAGCGAGAGAGAAAGTGAGAAAGAGATAGAGCGAGAGAGAAAGTGAGAAAGAGATAGAGCGAGAGAGAAAGTGAGAAAGAGATAGAGCGAAAGAGAAAGCGAGAAAGAGATAGAGCGAGAAACAAAGCGAGAACGACATAGAGCGAGAGAGAAAGAGAGGAAGAGATAGAGATAAAGTGAGAAAGAGGTAGAGAGAATGCGGGAAAGAGATAGAGTGAGAGCGAAAGCGCAAAGAGATAGTGAGAGAGTGAGAAAAAGAAAGAGTGAGAGAGAAACCAACAAATAGATAGAGAGAGAGAGAAAGCGAGAAAGAGATAGAGCGAGAGAGAAAGTGAGAATGAGATAAAGAGAAAGCGAGAAAGAGATAGAGCGAGAGAGAAAGTGAGAAAGAGATAGAGCAAGCGAGAAAGAGATAGAGCGAGAAACAAAGCGAGAAAGACAGAACGAGAGAGAAAGAGAGGAAGAGATAGAGAGAAAGTGAGAAAGAGGTAGAGAGAATACGAGAAAGAGATAGAGTGAAAGCGCAAAGAGATAGTCAGAAAGTGAGAAAGAGATAGAGAGAAAGTGAGAAAGAGATAGAGTGAGAGCGAAACCAACAAAGTGATAGAGAGAGAGAGAGAATTCGAGAAAGAGATAGATTGAGAGAGAAAGAGATAGAGCGAGAGAGGAAGTGAGAAAGAGATAGAGCGAGAGAGAAAGAGATAGAGCGAGAGGGAAAGAGATAGAGCGAGAGAGGAAGTGAGAAAGAGATAGAGCATGAGAGAAAGAGAGAAAGAGATAGAGAGGGCGAGAAAGAGATAGAGCGAGAGAGAAAGTGAGAAAGAGAGAAAGAATAGAGCGAGAGAGGAAGTGAGAAAGAGATAGAGAGAGAGAGAAAGAGAGAGAGAGAATGAGAGAAAGAGATAGAGTGAGAGAGAAAGCGAGAAAGAGAGAAAGAAAGAGATAGAGCGAGAGAGGAAGTGAGAAAGAGATAGAGAGAGAGAGAAAGTGAGAAAGAGATAGAGCGAGAGAGAAAGTGAGAATGAGATAGAGAGAAAGCGAGAAAGAGATAGAGCGAGAGAGAAAGTGAGAAAGAGATAGAGCGAGAGAGAAAGCGAGAAAGAGATAGAGCGAGAAACAAAGCGAGAGAAACAGAGCGAGAGAGAATGAGAGGAAGAGATCGAGAGAAAGAGGTATAGAGAATGCAAGAAAGAGATAGAGTGAGAGAGAAAGCGTAAAGGGATAGAGAGAAAGTGAGAAAGAGATAGAGAGAGAGAAAGAGACAGAGAGAGAGAGAAAGAGATAGAGAGAAAGTGAGAAAGAGATAGAGTGAGAGAGGAAGTGAGAAAGAGATAGAGCGAGAGAGAAAGAGAGAAAGAGATAGAGAGGGCGAGAAAGAGATATAGCGAGAGAGAAAGTGAGAAAGAGAGAAAGAGATAGAGCAAGAGAGGAAGTGAGAAAGAGATAGAGAGAGAGAGGAAGAGAGAGAGAGAAAGAGAGAACGCGATAGAGTGAGAGAGAAAGCGAGAGAGAAAGAGATAGAGTGAGAGAGGAAGTGAGAAAGAGATAGAGAGAGAGAGAAAGTGAGAAAGAGATAGAGCGAGAGGGAAAGTGAGAATGAGATAGAGAGAAAGCGAGAAAGAGATAGAGCGAGAGAGAAAGTGAGAAAGAGATAGAGCGAGAGAGAAAGCGAGAAAGAGATAGAGCGAGAAACAAAGCGAGAAAGACATAGAGCGAGAGAGAAAGAGAGGAAGAGATAGAGAGGAAGTGTGATAGAGGTAGCGTGAATGCGGTAAAGGGATTGAGTGAGAGAGAAAGCGCAAAGAGATAGTGAGAGAGTGAGAAAGAGATAGAGAGAGAGAGAGAAAGAGACAGAGAGCGAGAGAGTAAGAGAGAAAGAGATAGAGAGAGAGAAAGAGATAGAGCGAGAGAGAAAGAGATAGAGCGAGAGAGAAAGAGATAGAGCGAGAGAGAAAGTGAGAAAGAGATAGAGAGAGAGAGAAAGTGAGAAAGAGATAGAGTGAGAGAGAAAGCGAAAAAGAGATAGAGCGAGAGAGAAAGCTAGAAAGAGATAGAGCGAGAGAGAAAGAGAGAAAGAAATGGAGAGGGAGAGAAAGAGATAGATCGAGAGAGGAATTGAGAAAGAGTTAGAGCGAGAGAGAAAGTGAGAATGAGATAAAGAGAAAGCGTGAAAGAGATAGAGCGAGAGAGAAAGTGAGAAAGACATAGAGCGAGAGAGAATGAGAGGAAGAGACAGAGAGAAAGTGAGAAAGAGATAGAGAGAGCGAAAGAGACAGAGAGAGAGAGAGAAAGAGATCGAGAGAAAGTGAGAAAGAGATAGAGTGAGAGTGAAACCAACAAAGAGATAGAGAGAGAGAGAAAGAGAGAAAGAGATAGATTGAGAGAGAAAGAGATAGAGCGAGAGAGGAAGTGAGAAAGAGATAGAGCGAGAGAGAAAGAGATAGAGCGAGAGAGAAAGAGATAGAGCGAGAGAGAAAGCGAGAAAGTGATAGAGAGAGAGAGAAAGTGAGAAAGAGATAGAGAGAAAGCGAGAAAGAAATAGAGCGAGAGAGAAAGCAAGAAAGAGATAGAGAGAAAGTGAGAAAGAGATAGACCGAGAGAGAAAGAGATAGAGCGAGAGAGAAAGAGATAGAGCGAGAGAGAAAGAGATAGAGCGAGAGAGAAAGTGAGAAAGAGATAGAGAGAGAGAGAAAGTGAGAAAGAGATAGAGTGAGAGAGAAAGCGAAAAAGAGATAGAGCGAGAGAGAAAGCTAGAAAGAGATAGAGCGAGAGAGAAAGAGAGAAAGAAATGGAGAGGGAGAGAAAGAGATAGATCGAGAGAGGAATTGAGAAAGAGTTAGAGCGAGAGAGAAAGTGAGAATGAGATAAAGAGAAAGCGTGAAAGAGATAGAGCGAGAGAGAAAGTGAGAAAGAGATAGAGCGAGAGAGAAAGCGAGAAAGAGATAGAGCGAGAAACAAAGCGAGAAAGACATAGAGCGAGAGAGAAAGAGAGGAAGAGATAGAGAGGAAGTGTGATAGAGGTAGCGTGAATGCGGTAAAGGGATTGAGTGAGAGAGAAAGCGCAAAGAGATAGTGAGAGAGTGAGAAAGAGATAGAGAGAGAGAGAGAAAGAGACAGAGAGCGAGAGAGTAAGAGAGAAAGAGATAGAGAGAGAGAAAGAGATAGAGCGAGAGAGGAAGTGAGAAAGATATAGAGAGATAGAGAAAGCGAGAAAGAGATAGAGCGAGAAACAAACGAGAAAGACAGAGAGCGAGAGAGATAGAGAGGAAGAGATAGAATGAAAGTGAGAAAGAGGTAGAGAGACTGCTAGAAAGAGATAGAGTGAGAGAGAAAGCGCAAAGAGATAGTGAGAAAGTGAGAAAGAGATAGAGAGAGAGAGAGAAAGAGACAGAGAGAGAGAGAGAAAGAGAGAAAGAGATAGAGAGAGAGAAAGAGATAGAGCGAGAGAGAAAGTGAGAAAGAGATAGAGCGAGAGAGAAAGCGAGAAAGAGATAGAGCGAGAAACAAAGCGAGAAAGACATAGAGCGAGAGAGAATGAGAGGAAGAGACAGAGAGAAAGTGAGAAAGAGATAGAGAGAGCGAAAGAGACAGAGAGAGAGAGAGAAAGAGATCGAGAGAAAGTGAGAAAGAGATAGAGTCAGAGTGAAACCAACAAAGAGATAGAGAGAGAGAGAAAGCGAGAAATAGAAAGATTGAGAGAGAAAGAGATAGAGCGAGAGAGGAAGTGAGAAAGAGATAGAGCGAGAGAGAAAGAGATAGAGCGAGAGAGAAAGAGATAGAGCGAGAGAGAAAGCGAGAAAGTGATAGAGAGAGAGAGAAAGTGAGAAAGAGATAGAGAGAAAGCGAGAAAGAAATAGAGCGAGAGAGAAAGCAAGAAAGAGATATAGTGAGAGAGAAAGCGAAAAAGAGATAGAGCGAGAGAGAAAGCTAGAAAGAGATAGAGCGAGAGAGAAAGAGAGAAAGAGATGGAGAGGGAGAGAAAGAGATAGATCGAGAGAGGAAGTGAGAAAGAGATAGAGCGAGAGAGAAAGTGAGAATGAGATAAAGAGAAAGCGTGAAAGAGATAGAGCGAGAGAGAAAGTGAGAAAGAGATAGAGCGAGAGAGAAAGCGAGAAAGAGATAGAGCGAGAAACAAAGCGAGAAAGTCATAGAGCGAGAGAGAAAGAGAGGAAGAGATAGAGAGGAAGTGTGATAGAGGTAGAGTGAATGCGGTAAAGAGATAGAGTGAGAGAGAAAGCGCAAAGAGATAGTGAGAGAGTGGGAAAGAGATAGAGAGAGAGAGAGAAAGAGACAGAGAGCGAGAGAGAAAGAGAGAAAGAGATAGAGAGAGAGAAAGAGATAGAGCGAGAGAGGAAGTGAGAAAGAGATAGAGAGATCGAGAAAGCGAGAAAGAGATAGAGCGAGAAACAAAGCGAGAAAGACAGAGAGCGAGAGAGAAAGAGAGGAAGAGATAGAATGAAAGTGAGAAAGAGGTAGAGAGACTGCTAGAAAGAGATAGAGTGAGAGAGAAAGCGCAAAGAGATAGTGAGAAAGTGAGAAAGAGATAGAGAGAGAGAGAGAAAGAGACAGAGAGAGAGAGAGAAAGAAAGAAAGAGATAGAGAGAAAGTGAGAAAGAGATAGAGTGAGAGAGAAACCAACAAAGAGATAGAGAGATAGAGAAAGCGAGAAAGAGATAGATTGAGAGAGAAAGAGATAGAGCGAGAGGGAAAGAGATAGAGTGAGAGAGGAAGTGAGAAAGAGATAGAGCATGAGAGAAAGAGAGAAAGAGATAGAGAGGGCGAGAAAGAGATAGAGCGAGAGAGAAAGTGAGAAAGAGAGAAAGAATAGAGCGAGAGAGGAAGTGAGAAAGAGATAGAGAGAAAGAGAGAGAGAGAGAAAGAGAGAAAGAGATAGAGTGAGAGAGAAAGCGAGAAAGAGAGAAAGAAAGAGCAAGAGCGAGAGAGGAAGTGAGAAAGAGATAGAGAGAGAGAGAAAGTCGAAAGAGATAGAGCGAGAGAGAAAGTGAGAATGAGATAGAGAGAAAGCGAGAAAGAGATAGAGCGAGAGAAAAAGTGAGAAAGAGATAGAGCGAGAGAGAAAGCGAGAAAGAGATAGAGCGAGAAACAAAGCGAGAAAGACATAGAGCGAGAGAGAAAGAGAGGAAGAGATCGAGAGAAAGTGAGAAAGAGGTAGAGAGAATGCAAGAAAGAGATAGAGTGAGAGAGAAAGCGTAAAGGGATCGAGAGAAAGTGAGAAAGAGATAGAGAGAGAGAAAGAGACAGAGAGAGAGAGAAAGAGATAGAGAGAAAGTGAGAAAGAGATAGAGTGAGAGAGGAAGTGAGAAAGAGATAGAGCGAGAGAGAAAGAGAGAAAGAGATAGAGAGGGCGTGAAAGAGATAGAGCGAGAGAGAAAGTGAGAAAGAGAGAAAGAGATAGAGCGAGAGAGGAAGTGAGAAAGAGATAGAGAGAGAGAGAGAGGAAGAGAGAGAGAAAGAGATAGAGAGAAAGTGAGAAAGAGATAGAGTGAGAGAGAAACCAACAAAGAGATAGAGAGATAGAGAAAGCGAGAAAGAGATAGATTGAGAGAGAAAGAGATAGAGCGAGTGAAAAGAGATAGAGCGAGAGAGAAAGAGATAGAGCGAGAGAGGAAGAGAGAAAGAGATAGAGAGAGTGAGGAAGTGAGAATGAGATAGAGCGAGAGAGAAAGAGATAGAGAGGGAGAGAAAGAGATAGAGCGAGAGATAAAGAGAGAAAGAGAAAGAGTGGGAGAGAAAGAGATAGAGAGGGAGAGAAAGAGTTAGAGCGAGAGAGAAAGTGAGAAAGAGATAGAGTGGGAGAGAAAGTGAGAAAGAGATAGAGCGGGAGAGGAAGAGAGAAAGAGATAGAGCGAGAGAGAAAGAGATTGAGAGGGACAGAAAGAGATAGAGCGAGAGAGAAAGTGAGAAAGAGAAAGAGCGGGAGAGGCAGAGAGAAAGAGATAGAGCGAGAGAGAAAGCGAGAAAGAGAAAGTGCGGGAGACGCAGAGAGAAAGAGATAGAGTGAGAGAGGCAGAGAGAAAGAGATAGAGCGAGAGAGAAAGAGATAGAGTGAGAGAGAAAGTGAGAATGAGATACTGCGAGAGAGAAAGCGAGAAAGAGATAGAGCGAGAGAGAAAGAGAGAAAGAGATAGAGAGGGAGAGAAAGAGATAGAGCGAGAGAGAAAGTGAGAAAGCGAAAGAGCGGGAGAGGCAGTGAGAAAGAGATAGAGCGAGAGAGGAAGTGAAAAAGAGATAGAGAGAGAGAGACAAAGAGATAGAGCGAGAGTGGAAGAGAGAAAGAGATAGAGCGAGAGAGAAAGAGAGAATCAGATAGAAAGCAAGAAAGAGATAGAGCGAGAGAGAAAGCGAGGAAGAGATAGTGAGAAAGAGAGAAAGAGATAGAGTGAGACAGAAAGAGATAGAGCGAGAAAGTGAGAAAGAGATAGAGAGAGAGAGAAAGCGAGAAAGAGATACTCTGAGAGAGAAAGCGAGGAAGCGATAGAGCGAGAGAGAATGAGAGAAAGAGATAGAGAGGGAGAGAAAGAGATAGAGCGAGAGAGAAAGTGAGAAAGAGAAAGAGCGGGAGAGGCAGAGAGAAAGAGATAGAGCGAGAGAGGCAGAGAGAAAGAGAAAGAGTGAGAGAGAATGCGAGAAAGAGATGCTGCGAGAGAAAAAGCGAGATAGAGATAGAGCGAGAGAGAAAGCGAGGAAGAGATAGTGAGACAGAGAGAAAGAGATAGACCGAGAGAGGAACTGAGAAAGAGATAGAGAGAGAGAGAAAGCGAGAAAGAGATAGAGTGAGAGAGAAAGTCAGAAAGAGAAAGAGCGGGAGAGGAAGAGAGAAAGAGATAGAGCGGGAGATAAAGTGAGAAAGAAGGAAAGAGATAGAATGAGTGAGAGAGAGAGAAAGCGCGAAAGAGATAGAGAGAGAGAGAAAGAGTGACAGAGAAAGAGAGAAAGAGATAGAGTTAGAGAGAAAGCGTGAAACCGATATAGCGAGAGAGGAAGAGAGAGATAGAGAGAGAGAAAGAGATAGAGCGAGAGAGGAAGAGAGAAAGAGATACAGCGAGAGAGGAAGAGAGAAAGAGATAGAACGGGAGAGGAAGAGAGAAAGAGATAGAGCGGGAGATAAAGTGAGAAAGAAAGAAAGAGATAGAGTGAGAGACAAAGAGATAGAGCGAGAGAGAAAGCAAGAAAGAGATAGAGAGAGAGAGAAAGAGTGACAGAGAAAGAGAGAAAGAGATAGAGTTAGAGAGAAAGCGTGAAACCGATATAGCGAGTGAGGAAGAGAGAGATAGAGAGAGAGAAAGAGATAGAGCGAGAGAGGAAGAGAGAAAGAGATACAGCGAGAGAGAAAGAGATAGAGAGAGAAAGAGATAGAGCGAGAGAGGAAGTGAGAAAGAGATAGAGAGAGAGAGAAAGTGACAAATAGATAGAGCGAGAGAGAAAGTGAGAAAGAGATACAGCGAGAGAGAAAGTGAGAATGAGATAGAGAGAAAGCGAGAAAGAGATAGAGCGAGAGAGAAAGTGAGAAAGAGATAGAGAGAGAGAAAGAGATAGAGCGAGAGAGGAAGAGAGAAAGAGATCGAGGGAGAGAGGAAGTGAGCAAGAGATAGCGCGAGAGAGAAAGTGAGAAAGAGATAGAGTGGGAGAGAAATTGAGAAAGAGATAGAGCGGGAGAGAAAGAGAGAAAGCGATAGAGCGAGAGAGAAAGTGAGAAAGAGATAGAGCGAGAGAGAAAGAGATAGCGAGAAAGAGCGAGAGAGAAAGAGAGAAAGAGATAGAGCGAGAGAGAAAGCGAGAAAGAGATAGAGCGAGAGAGAAAGAGATAGCGAGAAAGAGCGAGAGAGAAAGAGAGAAAGAGATAGAGCGAGAGAGAAAGCAAGAAAGAGAAAGAGCGGGAGAGGCAGAGAGAAAGAGATAGAGTGAGAGAGAAAGCGAGAAAGAGATACTGCGCGCGAGAAAGCGAGCAAGAGATAGAGCGAGAGGGAATGAGAGAAAGAGATACAGAGGGAGAGAAAGAGATAGAGCGAGAGAGAAAGAGAGAAAGAGATACAGAGGGAGAGAAAGACATAGAGCGAGAGAGAAAGTGAGAAAGAGAAAGAGCGGGAGAGGCAGAGAGAAAGAGATAGAGTGAGAGAAAAAGCGAGAAAGAGATAGAGCGTGAGAGAAAGCGAGGAAGAGATAGTGAGAAAGAGAGAAAGAGATAGACCGAGAGAGGAAGTGAGAAAGAGATAGAGAGAGAGAGAAAGCGAGAAAGAGAAAGAGCGGGAGAGGAAGTGAGAAAGAGATAGAGCGAGAGAGAAAGTGAGAAAGGGTGAAAGAGATAGAGCGAGATAGAAAGCGAGAAAGAGATAGACCGAGAGAGTAAGTGAGAGAGAGAGAAAGAGATAGAACAAGAGAGAAAGCGAGAAAGAGATAGAGCGTGAGAGAAAGCGAGGAAGAGATAGTGAGAAAGAGAGAAAGAGATAGACCAAGAGAGGAAGTGAGAAAGAGATAGAGAGAGAGAGAAAGCGAGAAAGAGAAAGAGCGGGAGAGGAAGTGAGAAAGAGATAGAGCGAGAGAGAAAGTGAGAAAGGGCGAAAGAGATAGAGCGAGATAGAAAGCGAGAAAGAGATAGACCGAGAGAGTAAGTGAGAGAGAGAGAAAGAGATAGAACAAGAGAGAAAGCGAGAAAGAGATAGAGAGAGAGAGAAAGAGTGAGAGAGAAGGAGAGAATGAGATAGAGTGATAGAGAAAGCGAGAAAAAGATAGAGCGAGAGAGGCAGTGAAAAAGAGATAGAGCGAGAGAAAATGAGAGAAAGAGATACAGATGGAGAGAAAGAGATAGAGCGAGAGAGAAAGTGAGAAAGAGAAAGAGCGGGAGAGGCAGAGAGAAAGAGATAGCGTGAGAGAGGCAGAGAGAAAGAGATAGAGCGAGAGAGAAAGAGATAGAGTGAGAGAGAAAGAGAGAAAGAGATAGAGTGAGAGAGAAAGCGAGAAAGAGATACTGCGAGAGAGAAAGCGAGAAAGAGATAGAGCGAGAGAGAAAGTGAGAAAGAGATAGAGTGAGAGAGAAAGAGAGAAAGAGATACTGCGAGAGAGAAAGCGAGAAAGAGATAGAGCGAGAGGGAAAGAGAGAAAGAGAAAGAGCGGGAGAGGCAGAGAGAAAGAGATAGAGCGAGAGAGGAAGTGAAAAAGAGATAGAGAGAGAGAGACAAAGAGATAGAGCGAGAGTGGAAGAGAGAAAGAGATAGAGCGAGAGAGAAAGAGAGAAAGAGATAGAGAGAGAGAGAGAAAGAGTGACAGAGAAAGAGAGAAAGAGATAGAGCGAGAGAGGAAGTGAAAAAGAGATAGAGAGAGAGAGACAAAGAGATAGAGCGAGAGTGGAAGAGAGAAAAAGATAGAGCGAGAGTGAAAGTGAGAAAGAGAAAGAGCGGGAGAGGCAGAGAGAAAGAGATAGAGCGAGAGAGGAAGTGAAAAAGAGATAGAGAGAGAGAGACAAAGAGATAGAGCGAGAGTGGAAGAGAGAAAGAGATAGAGCGAGAGAGAAAGAGAGAAAGAGATAGAGAGAGAGAGAGAAAGAGTGACAGAGAAAGAGAGAAAGAGATAGAGCGTGAGAGAAAGCCAGGAAGAGATAGTGAGAAAGAGAGAAAGAGATAGAGCGAGACAGAAAGAGATAGAGCGAGAGAGAAAGTGAGAAAGAGATAGAGAGAGAGAGAAAGTGAGAAAGAGATAGAGTGAGAGAGAAAGCGAGAAAGAGATACTACGAGAGAGAAAGTGAGTAATCGATAGAGCGAGAGAGAATGAGAGAAAGAGATAGAGAGGGAGAGAAAGAGATAGAGCGAGAGAGAAAGTGAGAAAGAGATAGAGAGGGAGATGCAGAGAGAAAGAGATAGAGCGAGAGAGGCAGAGAGAAAGAGATAGAGCGAGAGAGAAAGCGACAAAGGGAAAGAGTGAGAGAGAAAGCGAGAAAGAGATACTGCGAGAGAGAAAGCGAGAAAGAGATAGAGCGAGAGAGAAAGCGAGGAAGAGATAGTGAGAAAGAGAGAAAGAGATAGACCGAGAGAGGAAGTGAAAAAGTGATAGAGAGAGAGAGAAAGCGAGAAAGAGATAGAGTGAGAGAGAAAGTGAGAAAGAGAAAGAGCGGGAGAGGAAGAGAGAAAGAGATAGAGTGGGAGAGGAAGAGAGAAAGAGATAGAGTGAGAGAGAAAGGGATAGAGCGAGAGAGAAAACGAGAAAGAGATAGAGCGAGAGAGAGAAAGAGTGACAGAGAAAGAGAGAAAGAGATAGAGTTAGAGAGAAAGCGTGAAAGAGATAGAGCGAGAGAGGAAGTGAAAAAGAGATAGCGAGAGAGAGGAAGAGAGAAAGAGATAGAGCGAGAGAGAAAGAGAGAGAGAGATAGAGAGAGAGAAAGAGATAGAGCGAGAGAGGAAGAGAGAAAGAGATAGAGCAAGAGAGAAAGCGAGAAAGAGATAGAGAGAGAGAGAAAGTGAGAAGGAGATAGAGTGAGAGATTAAGCGAAAAAGAGATAGAGCGAGAGAGAAAGCGAGAAAGAGATAGAGCGATAGAGAAAGAGAGAAAGAGATAGAGAGGGAGAGAAAGAGAGAGCGAGAGGGAAAGTGAGACAGAGAGAAAGAGATAGAGCGAGAGAGGAAGTGAGAAAGAGATAGAGAGAGAGAGAAAGAGAGAGAGAGAAAGAGAGAAAGAGATAGAAGTGAGAGAGAAAGCGAGAAAGAGATAGAGCGAGAGAGGAAGTGAAAAAGAGATAGAGCGAGAGAGAATGAGAGAAAGCGATAGAGAGGGAGAGAAAGAGATAGAGCGAGAGTGAAAGTGAGAAAGAGAAAGAGCGGGAGAGGCAGAGAGAAAGAGATAGAGCGGGAGATAAAGTGAGAAAGAGAGAAAGAGATAGAGTGAGAGAGAAAGAGATTGAGCGAGAGAGGTAGAGTGAGAGAGAAAGCGAGAAAGAGATACTGCGAGAGAAAAAGCGAGTAAGAGATAGAGCGTGAGAGAAAGCGAGGAAGAGATAGAGCGAGATAGAAAGAGATAGAGCGAGTGAGAAAGCGAGAAAGAGATAGACCGAGAGAGGAAGTCAGAAAGAGATAGAGAGAGAAAGCGAGAAAGAGAAAGAGCGGGAGAGGAAGTGAGAAAGAGATAGAGCGAGAGAGAAAGTGAGAAAGGGCGAAAGAGATAGAGCGAGATAGAAAGCGAGAAAGAGATAGAGCGAGAGAGGAAGTGAGAAAGAGAGAAAGAGATAGAACAAGAGAGAAAGCGAGAAAGAGATAGAGAGAGAGAGAAAGAGTGAGAGAGAAGGAGAGAATGAGATAGAGTGATAGAGAAAGCGAGAAAAAGATAGAGCGAGAGAGGAAGTGAGAAAGAGATAGAGCGAGAGAGAATGAGAGAAAGAGATAGAGAGGGAGAGAAAGAGATAGAGCGAGAGAGAAAGTGAGAAAGAGAAAGAGCGGGAGAGGCAGAGAGAAAGAGATAAAGCGAGAGAGAAAGCGAGGAAGAGATAGTGAGAAAGAGAGAAAGAGATAGACCGAGAGAGGAAGTGAGAAAGAGATAGAGAGAGAGAGAAAGTGAGAAAGAGATAGAGTGAGAGAGAAAGTGAGAAAGAGATAGAGTGAGAGAAAAATGAGAAAGAGATAGAGCGGGAGAGGAAGAGAGAAAGAGATCGAGCGGGAGATAAAGTGAGAAAGAGAGAAAGAGATAGAGTGAGTGAGAAAGAGATAGAGCGAGAGAGAAAGCGAGAAAGAGATAGAGAGAGAGAGAAAGAGTGACAGAGAAAGAGAGAAAGAGATAGAGTTGGAGAGAAAGCATGAAAGAGATAGAGTGAGAGTTGAAGTGACAAAAGAGATAGCGAGAGAGAGAAAGAGATAGAGCGAGAAAGGAATAGAGAGAGAGATAGAGAGAGAGAAAGAGATAGAGCGAGAGAGGAAGAGAGAAAGAGATAGAGCGAGAGAGAAAGAGATAGAGAGAGAAAGAGATAGAGCGAGAGAAGAAGTGAGAAAGAGATAGAGAGAGAGAAAAAGTGAGAAAGAGATGGAGCGAGAGAGAAAGTGAGAATGAGATAGAGAGAAAGCGAGAAAGAGATACTGCGAGAGAAAAAGCGAGAAAGAGATAGAGCGTGAGAGATAGCGAGGAAGAGATAGTGAGAAAGAGAGAAAGAGATAGACCGAGAGAGTAAGTGAGAAAGAGATAGAGAGAAAGAGAAAGTGAGAAAGATAAAGAGCGGGAGAGGAAGAGAGAAGGGATAGAGCGGGAGATAAAGTGAGAAAGAGAGAAAGAGATAGAGTGAGAGAGAAAGAGATAGAGCGAGAGAGAAAGCGAGAAAGAGATAGAGAGAGAAAGAGTGACAGAGAAAGAGAGAAAGAGATAGAGTTAGAGAGAAAGCGTGAAAGGGATAGAGTGAGAGAGGAAGTGACAAAAGAGATAGCGAGAGAGATAAAGAGAGAAAGAGATAGAGCGAGAGAGAAAGAGAGAGAGAGATAGAGAGAGAGAAAGAGATAGAGCGAGAGAGGAAGAGAGAAAGAGATAGAGCGAGAGAGAAAGAGATAGAGAGAGAAAGTGATAGAGCGAGAGAGGAAGTGAGAAAGAGATAGAGAGAAGGAGAAAGTGGGAAAGAGATAGAGCGAGAGAGAAAGTAAAAATGAGATAGAGAGAAAGCGAGAAAGAGATAGAGCGAGAGAGAAAGTGAGAAAGAGATAGAGAGAGAGAGAAAGAGATAGAGCGAGAGAGGAAGACAGAAAGAGATAGAGAGAGAGAGGAAGAGAGAAAGAGATAGAGCGAGAGAGAAAGTGAGAAAGAGATAGAGTGAGAGAGAAAGTGAGAAAGAGAAAGAGCTGGTGAGAAAGCGAGAAAGAGATAGAGCGAGAGAGAAAGCGAGGAAGAGATAGTGAGAAATAGAGAAAGAGATAGACCGAGAGAGGAAGTGAGAAAGAGATAGACCGAGAGAGGAAGTGAGAAAGAGATAGAGAGAGAGAGAAAGCCAGAAAGAGATAGAGTTAGAGAGAAAGTGAGAAAGAGAAAGAGCGGGAGAGGAAGAGAGAAAGCGATAGAGCGGGAGATAAAGTGAGAAAGAGAGAAAGAGATAGAGTGAGAGAGAAAGAGATGGAGCGAGAGAGAAAGCGAGAAAGAGATAGAGAGAGAGAGAAAGAGTGACAGAGAAAGAGAGAAAGAGATAGAGTTAGAGAGAAAGCGTGAAAGAGATAGAGCGAGAGAGGAAGTGAAAAAGAGATAGCGAGAGAGAGGAAGAGAGAAAGAGATAGAGCGAGAGTGAAAGAGAGAGAGAGATAGAGAGAGAGAAAGAGATAGAGCGAGAGTGGAAGAGAGAAAGAGATAGAGCAAGAGAGAAAACGAGAAAGAGATGGAGAGAGAGAGAGAAAGAGTGACAGAGAAAGAGAGAAAGAGATAGAGTTAGAGAGAAAGCGTGAAAGAGATAGAGCGAGAGAGGAAGTGAAAAAGAGATAGCGAGAGAGAGGAAGAGAGAAAGAGATAGAGCGAGAGAGAAAGAGAGAGAGAGATAGAGAGAGAGAAAGAGATAGAGCGAGAGAGGAAGTGAGAAAGAGATAGAGCAAGAGAGAAAGCGAGAAAGAGATAGAGAGAGAGAGAAAGTGAGAAGGAGATAGAGTGAGAGATTAAGCGAAAAAGAGATAGAGCGAGAGAGAAAGCGAGAAAGAGATAGAGCGATAGAGAAAGAGAGAAAGAGATAGAGAGGGAGAGAAAGAGAGAGCGAGAGAGAAAGTGAGACAGAGAGAAAGAGATAGAGCGAGAGAGGAAGTGAGAAAGAGATAGAGAGAGAGAGAAAGAGAGAGAGAGAAAGAGAGAAAGAGATAGAAGTGAGAGAGAATGCGAGAAAGAGATAGAGCGAGAGAGGAAGTGAAAAAGAGATAGAGCGAGAGAGAATGAGAGAAAGCGATAGAAAGGGAGAGAAAGAGATAGAGCGAGAGAGAAAGTGAGAAAGAGAAAGAGCGGGAGAGGCAGAGAGAAAGAGATAGAGCGGGAGATAAAGTGAGAAAGAGAGAAAGAGACAGAGTGAGAGAGAAAGAGATAGAGCAAGAGAGGCAGAGAGAAAGAGAAAGAGTGAGAGAGAAAGCGAGAAAGAGATACTGCGAGAGAAAAAGCGAGAAAGAGATAGAGCGTGAGAGAAAGCGAGGAAGAGATAGAGCGAGATAGAAAGAGATAGAGCGAGTGAGAAAGCGAGAAAGAGATAGACCGAGAGAGGAAGTGAGAAAGAGATAGAGAGAGAGAGAAAGCGAGAAAGAGAAAGAGCGGGAGAGGAAGTGAGAAAGAGATAGAGCGAGAGAGTAAGTGAGAAAGAGAGAAAGAGATAGAACAAGAGAGAAAGCGAGAAAGAGATAGAGAGAGAGAGAAAGAGTGAGAGAGAAGGAGAGAATGAGATAGAGTGATAGAGAAAGCGAGAAAAAGATAGAGCGAGAGAGGAAGTGAAAAAGAGATAGAGCGAGAGAGAATGAGAGAAAGAGATAGAGAGGGAGAGAAAGAGATAGAGCGAGAGAGAAAGTGAGAAAGAGAAAGAGCGGGAGAGGCAGAGAGAAAGAGATAGAGCGAGAGAGAAAGCGAGGAAGAGATAGTGAGAAAGAGAGAAAGAGATAGACCGAGAGAGGAAGTGAGAAAGAGATAGAGAGAGAGAGAAAGTGAGAAAGAGATAGAGTGAGAGAGAAAGTGAGAAAGAGATAGAGTGAGAGAGAAAGTGAGAAAGAGATAGAGCGGGAGAGGAAGAGAGAAAGAGATAGAGAGAGAGAGAAAGAGTGACAGAGAAAGAGAGAAAGAGATAGAGTTGCAGAGAAAGCATGAAAGAGATAGAGTGAGAGAGGAAGTGACAAAAGAGATAGCGAGAGAGAGAAAGAGAGAAAGAGATAGAGCGAGAAAGGAATAGAGAGAGAGATAGAGAGAGAGAAAGAGGTAGAGCGAGAGAGGAAGAGAGAACGAGATAGAGCGAGGGAGAAAGAGATAGAGGGAGAAAGAGATAGAGCGAGAGAAGAAGTGAGAAAGAGATAGAGAGAGAGAGAAAGTGAGAAAGAGATAGAGCGAGAGAGAAAGTGAGAATGAGATAGAGAGAAAGCAAGAAAGAGATACTGCGAGAGAAAAAGCGAGAAAGAGATAGAGCGTGAGAGAAAGCGAGGAAGAGATAGTGAGAAAGAGAGAAAGAGATAGACCGAGAGAGTAAGTGAGAAAGAGATAGAGAGGAAGAGAAAGTGAGAAAGAGAAAGAGCGGGAGAGGAAGAGAGAAGGGATAGAGCGGGATATAAAGTGAGAAAGAGAGAAAGAGATAGAGTGAGAGAGAAAGAGATAGAGCGAGAGAGAAAGCGAGAAAGAGATAGAGAGAGAAAGAGTGACAGAGAAAGAGAGAAAGAGATAGAGTTAGAGAGAAAGCGTGAAAGAGATAGAGTGAGAGAGGAAGTGACAAAAGAGATAGCGAGAGAGAGAAAGAGATAGAGTGAGAGAGAAAGAGAGAGAGAGATAGAGAGAGAGAAAGAGATAGAGCGAGAGAGGAAGAGAGAAAGAGATAGAGCGAGAGAGAAAGAGATAGAGAGAGAAAGAGATAGGGCGAGAGAGGAAGTGAGAAAGAGATAGAGAGAGAGAGAAAGAGATAGAGCGAGAGAGGAAGAGAGAAAGAGATAGAGAGAGAGAGGAAGAGAGAAAGAGATAGAGCGAGAGAGAAAGTGAGAAAGAGATAGAGTGAGAGAGAAAGTGAGAAATAGAAAGAGCGGGTGAGAAAGCGAGAAAGAGATAGAGCGAGAGAGAAAACGAGGAAGAGATAGTGAGAAAGAGAGAAAGAGATAGACCGAGAGAGGAAGTGAGAAAGAGATAGACCGAGAGAGGAAGTGAGAAAGAGATAGAGAGAGAGAGAAAGCGAGAAAGAGATAGAGTGAGAGAGAAAGTGAGAAAGAGAAAGAGCGGGAGAGGAAGAGAGAAAGAGATAGAGCGGGAGATAAAGTGAGAAAGAGAGAAAGAGATAGAGTGAGAGAGAAAGAGATGGAGCGAGAGAGAAAGCGAGAAAGAGATAGAGAGAGAGAGAAAGAGTGACAGAGAAAGAGAGAAAGAGGTAGAGTTAGAGAGAAAGCGTGAAAGAGATAGAGTGAGAGAGGAAGTGACAAAAGAGATAGCGAGAGAGAGAAAGAGAGAAAGAGATAGAGCGAGAGAGAAAGAGAGAGATAGAGAGAGAGAAAGAGATAGAACGAGCGAGGAAGAGAGAAAGAGATAGAGCGAGAGAGAATGAGATAGAGAGAGAAAGAGATAGAGCAAGAGAGGAAGTGAGAAAGAGATAGAGAGAGAGAGAAAGTGAGAAAGAGATAGAGCGAGAGAGAAAGAGATAGAGCGAGAGAGGCAGAGAGAAAGAGATAGAGCGAGAGAGAAAGCGAGGAAGAGATAGTGAGAAAGAGAGAAAGAGATAGACCGAGAGAGGAAGTGAGAAAGAGATAGAGAGAGAGAGAAAGTGAGAAAGAGATAGAGTGAGAGAGAAAGTGAGAAAGAGATAGAGTGAGAGAGAAAGTGAGAAAGAGATAGAGCGGGAGAGGAAGAGAGAAAGAGATAGAGAGAGAGAGAAAGAGTGACAGAGAAAGAGAGAAAGAGATAGAGTTGCAGAGAAAGCATGAAAGAGATAGAGTGAGAGAGGAAGTGACAAAAGAGATAGCGAGAGAGAGAAAGAGAGAAAGAGATAGAGCGAGAAAGGAATAGAGAGAGAGATAGAGAGAGAGAAAGAGGTAGAGCGAGAGAGGAAGACAGAACGAGATAGAGCGAGGGAGAAAGAGATAGAGAGAGAAAGAGATAGAGCGAGAGAAGAAGTGAGAAAGAGATAGAGAGAGAGAGAAAGTGAGAAAGAGATAGAGCGAGAGAGAAAGTGAGAATGAGATAGAGAGAAAGCGAGAAAGAGATACTGCGAGAGAAAAAGCGAGAAAGAGATAGAGCGTGAGAGAAAGCGAGGAAGAGATAGTGAGAAAGAGAGAAAGAGATAGACCGAGAGAGTAAGTGAGAAAGAGATAGAGAGAAAGAGAAAGTGAGAAAGAGAAAGAGCGGGAGAGGAAGAGAGAAGGGATAGAGCGGGATATAAAGTGAGAAAGAGAGAAAGAGATAGAGTGAGAGAGAAAGAGATAGAGCGAGAGAGAAAGCGAGAAAGAGATAGAGAGAGAAAGAGTGACAGAGAAAGAGAGAAAGAGATAGAGTTAGAGAGAAAGCGTGAAAGAGATAGAGTGAGAGAGGAAGTGACAAAAGAGATAGCGAGAGAGAGAAAGAGATAGAGTGAGAGAGAAAGAGAGAGAGAGATAGAGAGAGAGAAAGAGATAGAGCGAGAGAGGAAGAGAGAAAGAGATAGAGCGAGAGAGAAAGAGATAGAGAGAGAAAGAGATAGGGCGAGAGAGGAAGTGAGAAAGAGATAGAGAGAGAGAGAAAGAGATAGAGCGAGAGAGGAAGAGAGAAAGAGATAGAGAGAGAGAGGAAGAGAGAAAGAGATAGAGCGAGAGAGAAAGTGAGAAAGAGATAGAGTGAGAGAGAAAGTGAGAAATAGAAAGAGCGGGTGAGAAAGCGAGAAAGAGATAGAGCGAGAGAGAAAACTAGGAAGAGATAGTGAGAAAGAGAGAAAGAGATAGACCGAGAGAGGAAGTGAGAAAGAGATAGACCGAGAGAGGAAGTGAGAAAGAGATAGAGAGAGAGAGAAAGCGAGAAAGAGATAGAGTGAGAGAGAAAGTGAGAAAGAGAAAGAGCGGGAGAGGAAGAGAGAAAGAGATAGAGCGGGAGATAAAGTGAGAAAGAGAGAAAGAGATAGAGTGAGAGAGAAAGAGATGGAGCGAGAGAGAAAGCGAGAAAGAGATAGAGAGAGAGAGAAAGAGTGACAGAGAAAGAGAGAAAGAGATAGAGTTAGAGAGAAAGCGTGAAAGAGATAGAGTGAGAGAGGAAGTGACAAAAGAGATAGCGAGAGAGAGAAAGAGAGAAAGAGATAGAGCGAGAGAGAAAGAGAGAGATAGAGAGAGAGAAAGAGATAGAACGAGCGAGGAAGAGAGAAAGAGATAGAGCGAGAGAGAAAGAGATAGAGAGAGAAAGAGATAGAGCAAGAGAGGAAGTGAGAAAGAGATAGAGAGAGAGAGAAAGTGAGAAAGAGATAGAGCGAGAGAGAAAGAGATAGAGCGAGAGAGGAAGAGAGAAAGAGATAGAGCGAGAGAGAAAGTGAGAATGAGATTGAGTGGGAGAGAAAGTGAGAAAGAGATAGAGCGAGAGGGAAAGAGATAGAGAGGGAGAGAAAGAGATAGAGCGAGAGAGAAAGCGAGAAAGAGATAGAGTGGGAGAGAAAGTGAGAAAGAGATAGAGCGGGAGAGGAAGAGAGAAAGAGATAGAGCGAGAGAGAAAGCGAGAAAGAGATAGAGTGGGAGAGAAAGTGAGAAAGAGATAGAGCGGGAGAGGAAGAGAGAAAGAGATAGAGCGAGAGAGAAAGAGATAGAGAGGGAGAGAAAGAGATAGAGCGAGAGAGAAAGTGAGAAAGAGAAAGAGCGGGAGAGGCAGAGAGAAAGAGATAGAGTGAGAGAGGCAGAGAGAAAGAGATAGAGCGAGAGAGAAAGAGATAGAGTGAGAGAGAAAGTGAGAAAGAGATACTGCGAGAGAGAAAGCGAGAAAGAGATAGAGCGAGTGAGAAAGAGAGAAAGAGATAGAGAGGGAGAGAAAGAGAGAGAGTGATAGAGAGAGAGAAAGAGATAGAGCGAGAGAGGAAGAGAGAAAGAGATAGAGCGAGAGAGAAAGAAATAGAGAGAGAAAGAGATAGAGCGAGAGAGGAAGTGAGAAAGAGATAGAGAGAGAGAGAAAGTGGGAAAGAGATAGAGCGAGAGAGAAAGTGAAAATGAGATAGAGAGAAAGCGAGAAAGAGATAGAGCGAGAGAGAAAGTGAGAAAGAGATAGAGAGAGAGAGAAAGAGATAGAGCGAGAGAGGAAGAGAGGAAGAGATAGAGAGAGAGAGGAAGAGAGAAAGAGATAGAGCGAGTGAGAAAGTGAGAAAGAGATAGAGTGAGAGAGAAAGTGAGAAAGAGAAAGGGCGGGTGAGAAAGCGAGAAAGAGATAGAGCGAGAGAGAAAGCGAGGAAGAGATAGTGAGAAATATAGAAAGAGATAGACCGAGAGAGGAAGTGAGAAAGAGATAGACCGAGAGAGGAAGTGAGAAAGAGATAGAGTGAGAGAGAAAGTGAGAAAGAGAAAGAGCGGGAGAGGAAGAGAGAAAGAGATAGAGCGGGAGATAAAGTGAGAAAGAGAGAAAGAGATAGAGTGAGAGAGAAAGAGATGGAGCGAGAGAGAAAGCGAGAAAGAGATAGAGAGAGAGAGAAAGAGTGACAGAGAAAGAGAGAAAGAGATAGAGTTAGAGAGAAAGCGTGAAAGAGATAGAGCGAGAGAGGAAGTGAAAAAGAGATAGCGAGAGAGAGGAAGAGAGAAAGAGATAGAGCGAGAGAGAAAGAGAGAGAGAGATAGAGAGAGAGAAAGAGATAGAGCGAGAGTGGAAGAGACAAAGAGATAGAGCAAGAGAGAAAATGAGAAAGAGATAGAGAGAGAGAGAGAAAGAGTGACAGAGAAAGAGAGAAAGAGATAGAGTTAGAGAGAAAGCGTGAAAGAGATAGAGCTAGAGAGGAAGTGAAAAAGAGATAGCGAGAGACAGGAAGAGAGAAAGAGATAGAGCGAGAGAGAAAGAGAGAGAGAGATAGAGAGAGAGAAAGAGATAGAGCGAGAGAGGAAGAGAGAAAGAGATAGAGCAAGAGAGAAAGCGAGAAAGAGATAGAGAGAGAGAGAAAGTGAGAAGGAGATAGAGTGAGAGATTAAGCGAAAAAGAGATAGAGCGAGAGAGAAAGAGATAGAGCGAGAGAGGAAGAGAGAAAGAGATAGAGCGAGAGAGAAAGTGAGAATGAGATTGAGTGGGAGAGAAAGTGAGAAAGAGATAGAGCGAGAGGGAAAGAGATAGAGAGGGAGAGAAAGAGATAGAGCGAGAGAGAAAGCGAGAAAGAGATAGAGTGGGAGAGAAAGTGAGAAAGAGATAGAGCGGGAGAGGAAGAGAGAAAGAGATAGAGCGAGAGAGAAAGCGAGAAAGAGATAGAGTGGGAGAGAAAGTGAGAAAGAGATAGAGCGGGAGAGGAAGAGAGAAAGAGATAGAGCGAGAGAGAAAGAGATAGAGAGGGAGAGAAAGAGATAGAGCGAGAGAGAAAGTGAGAAAGAGAAAGAGCGGGAGAGGCAGAGAGAAAGAGATAGAGTGAGAGAGGCAGAGAGAAAGAGATAGAGCGAGAGAGAAAGAGATAGAGTGAGAGAGAAAGTGAGAAAGAGATACTGCGAGAGAGAAAGCGAGAAAGAGATAGAGCGAGTGAGAAAGAGAGAAAGAGATAGAGAGGGAGAGAAAGAGAGAGAGTGATAGAGAGAGAGAAAGAGATAGAGCGAGAGAGGAAGAGAGAAAGAGATAGAGCGAGAGAGAAAGAAATAGAGAGAGAAAGAGATAGAGCGAGAGAGGAAGTGAGAAAGAGATAGAGAGAGAGAGAAAGTGGGAAAGAGATAGAGCGAGAGAGAAAGTGAAAATGAGATAGAGAGAAAGCGAGAAAGAGATAGAGCGAGAGAGAAAGTGAGAAAGAGATAGAGAGAGAGAGAAAGAGATAGAGCGAGAGAGGAAGAGAGGAAGAGATAGAGAGAGAGAGGAAGAGAGAAAGAGATAGAGCGAGTGAGAAAGTGAGAAAGAGATAGAGTGAGAGAGAAAGTGAGAAAGAGAAAGGGCGGGTGAGAAAGCGAGAAAGAGATAGAGCGAGAGAGAAAGCGAGGAAGAGATAGTGAGAAATATAGAAAGAGATAGACCGAGAGAGGAAGTGAGAAAGAGATAGACCGAGAGAGGAAGTGAGAAAGAGATAGAGTGAGAGAGAAAGTGAGAAAGAGAAAGAGCGGGAGAGGAAGAGAGAAAGAGATAGAGCGGGAGATAAAGTGAGAAAGAGAGAAAGAGATAGAGTGAGAGAGAAAGAGATGGAGCGAGAGAGAAAGCGAGAAAGAGATAGAGAGAGAGAGAAAGAGTGACAGAGAAAGAGAGAAAGAGATAGAGTTAGAGAGAAAGCGTGAAAGAGATAGAGCGAGAGAGGAAGTGAAAAAGAGATAGCGAGAGAGAGGAAGAGAGAAAGAGATAGAGCGAGAGAGAAAGAGAGAGAGAGATAGAGAGAGAGAAAGAGATAGAGCGAGAGTGGAAGAGACAAAGAGATAGAGCAAGAGAGAAAACGAGAAAGAGATAGAGAGAGAGAGAGAAAGAGTGACAGAGAAAGAGAGAAAGAGATAGAGTTAGAGAGAAAGCGTGAAAGAGATAGAGCTAGAGAGGAAGTGAAAAAGAGATAGCGAGAGACAGGAAGAGAGAAAGAGATAGAGCGAGAGAGAAAGAGAGAGAGAGATAGAGAGAGAGAAAGAGATAGAGCGAGAGAGGAAGAGAGAAAGAGATAGAGCAAGAGAGAAAGCGAGAAAGAGATAGAGAGAGAGAGAAAGTGAGAAGGAGATAGAGTGAGAGATTAAGCGAAAAAGAGATAGAGCGAGAGAGAAAGCGAGAAAGAGATAGAGCGATAGAGAAAGAGAGAAAGAGATAGAGAGGGAGAGAAAGAGAGAGCGAGAGAGAAAGTGAGACAGAGAGAAAGAGATAGAGCGAGAGAGGAAGTGAGAAAGAGATAGAGAGAGAGAGAAAGAGAGAGAGAAAGAGAGAAAGAGATAGAAGTGAGAGAGAAAGCGAGAAAGAGATAGAGCGAGAGAGAATGAGAGGAAGAGATAGAGAGGGAGAGAAAGAGATAGAGCGAGAGAGAAAGTGAGAAAGAGAAAGAGCGGGAGAGGCAGAGAGAAAGAGATAGAGCGGGAGATAAAGTGAGAAAGAGAGAAAGAGACAGAGTGAGAGAGAAAGAGATAGAGCGAGAGAGGCAGAGAGAAAGAGAAAGAGTGAGAGAGAAAGTGAGAAAGAGATACTGCGAGAGAAAAAGCGAGAAAGAGATAGAGCGTGAGAGAAAGCGAGGAAGAGATAGAGCGAGATAGAAAGAGATAGAGCGAGTGAGAAAGCAAGAAAGAGATAGACCGAGAGAGGAAGTGAGAAAGAGATAGAGAGAGAGAGAAAGCGAGAAAGAGAAAGAGCGGGAGAGGAAGTGAGAAAGAGATAGAGCGAGAGAGAAAGTGAGAAAGAGCGAAAGAGATAGAGCGAGATAGAAAGCGAGAAAGAGATAGAGCGAGAGAGTAAGTGAGAAAGAGAGAAAGAGATAGAACAAGAGAGAAAGCGAGAAAGAGATAGAGAGAGAGAGAAAGAGTGAGAGAGAAGGAGAGAATGAGATAGAGTGATAGAGAAAGCGAGAAAAAGATAGAGCGAGAGAGGAAGTGAAAAAGAGATAGAGCGAGAGAGAATGAGAGAAAGAGATAGAGAGGGAGAGAAAGAGATAGAGCGAGAGAGAAAGTGGGAAAGAGAAAGAGCGGGAGAGGCAGAGAGAAAGAGATAGAGCGAGAGAGAAAGCGAGGAAGAGATAGTGAGAAAGAGAGAAAGAGATAGACCGAGAGAGGAAGTGAGAAAGAGATAGAGAGAGAGAGAAAGTGAGAAAGAGATAGAGTGAGAGAGAAAGTGAGAAAGAGATAGAGTGAGAGAGAAAGTGAGAAAGAGATAGAGCGGGAGAGGAAGAGAGAAAGAGATAGAGCGGGAGATAAAGTGAGAAAGAGAGAAAGAGATGGAGTGAGCGAGAAAGAGATAGAGCGAGAGAGAAAGCGAGAAAGAGATAGAGAGAGAGAGAAAGAGTGACAGAGAAAGAGAGAAAGAGATAGAGTTGCAGAGAAAGCATGAAAGAGATAGAGTGAGAGAGGAAGTGACAAAAGAGATAGCGAGAGAGAGAAAGAGAGAAAGAGTTAGAGCGAGAAAGGAATAGAGAGAGAGATAGAGAGAGAGAGGTAGAGCGAGAGAGGAAGAGAGAAAGAGATAGAGTGAGGGAGAAAGAGATAAAGAGAGAAAGAGATAGAGCGAGAGAAGAAGTGAGAAAGAGATAGAGAGAGAGAGAAAGTGAGAAAGAGAGAGCGAGAGAGAAAGTGAGAATGAGATAGAGAGAAAGCGAGAAAGAGATACTGCGAGAGAAAAAGCGAGAAAGAGATAGAGCGTGAGAGAAAGCGAGGAAGAGATAGTGAGAAAGAGAGAAAGAGATAGACCGAGAGAGTAAGTGAGAAAGAGATAGAGAGAAAGAGAAAGTGAGAAAGAGAAAGAGCGGGAGAGGAAGAGAGAAGGCATAGAGCGGGAGATAAAGTGAGAAAGAGAGAAAGAGATAGAGTGAGAGAGAATGAGATAGAGCGAGAGAGAAAGCGAGAAAGAGATAGAGAGAGAAAGAGTGACAGAGAAAGAGAGAAAGAGATAGAGTTAGAGAGAAAGCGTGAAAGAGATAGAGTGAGAGAGGAAGTGACAAAAGAGATAGCGAGAGAGAGAAAGAGAGAAAGAGATAGAGTGAGAGAGAAAGAGAGAGAGAGATAGAGAGAGAGAAAGAGATAGAGCGAGAGAGGAAGAGAGAAAGAGATAGAGCGAGAGAGAAAGAGATAGAGAGAGAAAGAGATAGGGCGAGAGAGGAAGTGAGAAAGAGATAGAGAGAGAGAGAAAGTGGGAAAGAGATAGAGCGAGAGAGAAAGTGAAAATGAGATAGAGAGAAAGCGAGAAAGAGATAGAGCGAGAGAGAAAGTGAGAAAGAGATAGAGAGAGAGAGAAAGAGATAGAGTGAGAGAGGAAGAGAGAAAGAGATAGAGAGAGAGAGGAAGAGAGAAAGAGATAGAGCGAGAGAGAAAGTGAGAAAGAGATAGAGTGAAAGAGAAAGTGAGAAAGAGAAAGAGCGGGTGAGAAAGCGAGAAAGAGATAGAGCGAGAGAGAAAGCGAGGAAGAGATAGTGAGAAAGAGAGAAAGAGATAGACCGAGAGAGGAAGTGAGAAAGAGATAGACCGAGAGAGGAAGTGAGAAAGAGATAGAGAGAGAGCGAAAGCGAGAAAGAGATAGAGTGAGAGAGAAAGTGAGAAAGAGAAAGAGCGGGAGAGGAAGAGAGAAAGGTATAGAGCAGGAGATAAAGTGAGAAAGAGAGAAAGAGATAGAGTGAGAGAGAAAGAGTGACAGAGAAAGAGAGAAAGAGATAGAGTTAGAGAGAAAGCGTGAAAGAGATAGAGTGAGAGAGGAAGTGACAAAAGAGATAGCGAGAGAGAGAAAGAGAGAAAGAGATAGAGCGAGAGAGAAAGAGAGAGATAGAGAGAGAGAAAGAGATAGAACGAGCGAGGAAGAGAGAAAGAGATAGAGCGAGAGAGAAAGAGATAGAGAGAGAAAGAGATAGAGCGAGAGAGGAAGTGAGAAAGAGATAGAGAGAGAGAGAAAGTGAGAAAGAGATAGAGCGAGAGAGAAAGAGATAGAGCGAGAGAGGAAGAGAGAAAGAGATAGAGAGAGAGAGGAAAAGAGAAAGAGATAGAGCGAGAGAGAAAGTGAGAATGAGATAGAGTGGGAGAGAAAGTGAGAAAGAGATAGAGCGAGAGGGAAAGAGATAGAGAGGGAGAGAAAGAGATAGAGCGAGAGAGAAAGCGAGAAAGAGATAGAGTGGGAGAGAAAGTGAGAAAGAGATAGAGCGGGAGAGGAAGAGAGAAAGAGATAGAGCGAGAAAGAAAGCGAGAAAGAGATAGAGTGGGAGAGAAAGTGAGAAAGAGATAGAGCGGGAGAGGAAGAGAGAAAGAGATAGAGCGAGAGAGAAAGAGATAGAGAGGGAGAGAAAGAGATAGAGCGAGAGAGAAAGTGAGAAAGAGAAAGAGCGGGAGAGGCAGAGAGAAAGAGATAGAGAGAGGCAGAGAGAAAGAGATAGAGCGAGAGAGAACGAGATAGAGTGAGAGAGAAAGCGAGAAAGAGATAGAGCGAGAGAGAAAGAGAGAAAGAGATAGAGAGGGAGAGAAAGAGATAGAGAGGGAGAGAAAGAGATAGAGCGAGAGAGAAAGTGAGAAAGAGAAAGAGCGGGAGAGGCAGTGAGAAAGAGATAGAGCGAGAGAGGAAGTGAAAAAGAGATAGAGAGAGAGAGACAAAGCGATAGAGCGAGAGTGGAAGAGAGAAAGAGATAGAGCGAGAGAGAAAGCGAGAAAGAGATAGTGAGAAAGAGAGAAAGAGATAGAGTGAGACAGAAAGAGAAAGAGCGAGAAAGTGAGTAAGAGATAGAGAGGGAGAGAAAGCGAGAAAGAGATACTCCGAGAGAGAAAGCGAGAAAGCGATAGAGCGAGAGAGAATGAGAGAAAGAGATAGAGAGGGAGAGAAAGAGATAGAGCGAGAGAGAAAGTGAGAAAGAGAAAGAGCGGGAGAGGCAGAGAGAAAGAGATAGAGCGAGAGAGGCAGAGAGAAAGAGAAAGAGTGAGAGAGAATGCGAGAAAGAGATGCTGCGAGAGAAAAAGCGAGATAGAGATAGAGCGAGAGAGAAAGCGAGGAAGAGATAGTGAGAAAGAGAGAAAGAGATAGAGCGAGAGAGAAAGCGAGGAAGAGATAGTGAGAAAGAGAGAAAGAGGTAGACCGAGAGAGGAAGTGAGAAAGAGATAGAGAGAGAGATAGAAAGTGAGAAATGAGAGTGAGAGAGAAAGTGAGAATGAGATAGAGAGAAAGCGAGAAAGAGATAGAGCGAGAGAGAAAGTGAGACAGAGATAGAGAGAGAGAGAAAGAGATAGAGCGAGAGAGGAAGAGAGAAAGAGATAGAGAGAGAGAGGAAGTGAGAAAGAGATAAAGCGAGAGAGAAAGCGAGAAAGAGATAGAGTGGGAGAGAAATTGAGAAAGAGATAGAGCGAGAGAGAAAGAGATAGAGCGAGGGAGAAAGAGATAGAGAGGGAGAAAGCGAGAAAGAGAAAGAGCGGGAGAGGCAGAGAGAAAGAGATAGAGCGAGAGAGAAAGCGAGAAAGAGATACTGCGAGAGAGAAAGCGAGAAAGAGATAGAGCGTGAGAGAAAGAGAGAAAGAGATACAGAGGGAGAGAAAGAGATAGAGCGAGAGAGAAAGTGAGAAAGAGAAAGAGCGGGAGAGGCAGAGAGAAAGAGATAGAGCGAGAGAGCAAGCGAGAAAGAGAGACTGCGAGAGAGAAAGCGAGAAAGAGATAGAGCGAGAGGGGAAGAGAGAAAGAGATAGAGAGGAAGAGAAAAAGATAAAGCGAGAGTGAAAGTGAGAAAGAGAAAGAGCGGGAGAGGCAGAGAGAAAGAGATAGAGCGAGAGAGAAAGAGAGAAAGAGATAGAGAGAGAGAGAGAAAGAGTGACAGAGAAAGAGAGAAAGAGATAGAGCGTGAGAGAAAGCCAGGAAGAGCTCGTGAGAAAGAGAGAAAGAGATAGAGCGAGACAGAAAGAAATAGAGCGAGAGAGAAAGTGAGAAAGAGATAGAGATAGAGAGAAAGTGAGAAAGAGATAGAGTGAGAGAGAAAGCGAGAAAGAGATACTACGAGAGAGAAAGTGAGAAATCGATAGAGCGAGAGAGAATGAGAGAAAGAGATAGAGAGGGAGAGAAAGTGATAGAGCGAGAGAGAAAGTGAGAAAGCGAAAGAGTGGGAGAGGCAGAGAGAAAGAGATAGAGCGAGAGAGGAAGTGAAAAAGAGATAGAGAGAGAGAGACAAAGAGATAGAGCGAGAGTGGAAGAGAGAAAGAGATAGAGCGAGAGAGAAAGAGAGAAAGAGATAGAGAGAGAGAGGGAAAGAGTGACAGAGAAAGAGAGAAAGAGATAGAGCGTGAGAGAAAGCCAGGAAGAGATAGTGAGAAAGAGAGAAAGAGATAGAGCGAGACAGAAAGAAATAGAGCGAGAGAGAAAGTGAGAAAGAGATAGAGCGAGAGAGAAATTGAGAAAGAGATAGAGTGAGAGAGAAAGGGAGAAAGAGATACTACGAGAGAGAAAGTGAGAAATCGATAGAGCGAGAGAGAATGAGAGAAAGAGATAGAGAGGGAGAGAAAGAGATAGAGCGAGAGAGAAAGTGAGAAAGAGATAGAGCGGGAGAGGCAGAGAGAAAGAGATAGAGCGAGAGAGAAAGCGAGGAAGAGATAGTGAGAAAGAGAGAAAGAGATAGACCGAGAGAGGAAGTGAGAAAGAGATAGAGAGAGAGAGAAAGCGAGAAAGAGATAGAGTGAGAGAGAAAGTGAGAAAGAGAAAGAGCGGGTGAGGAAGAGAGAAAGAGATAGAGTGGGAGAGGAAGAGAGAAAGAGGTAGAGTGAGAGAGAAAGGGATAGAGCGAGAGAGAAAGCGAGAAAGAGATAGAGAGAGAGAGAGAAAGAGTGACAGAGAAAGAGAGAAAGAGATAGAGTTAGAGAGAAAGCGTGAAAGAGATAGAGCGAGAGAGGAAGTGAAAAAGAGATAGCGAGAGAGAGGAAGAGAGAAAGAGATAGAGCGAGAGAGAAAGAGAGAGAGAGATAGAGAGAGAGAAAGAGATAGAGCGAGAGATGAAGAGAGAAAGAGATAGAGCAAGAGAGAAAGCTAGAAAGAGATAGAGAGAGAGAGAAAGTGAGAAGGAGATAGAGTGAGAGAGAAAGCGAAAAAGAGATAGAGCGAGAGAGAAAGCGAGAAAGAGATAGAGCGAGAGAGAAAGAGACAAAGAGATAGAGAGGGAGAGAAAGAGAGAGCGAGAGAGAAAGTGAGACAGAGAGAAAGAGATAGAGCGAGAGAGGAAGTGAGAAAGAGATAGAGAGAGAGAAAGAGAGAGAGAGAAAGAGAGAAAGAGATAGAAGTGAGAGAGAAAGCGAGAAAGAGAAAGAGCCTGAGACGAAGAGAGAAAGAGATAGAGCGAGAGAGAAAGAGAGAAAGTGAGAAAGAGATACTACGAGAGAGAAAGTGAAAAAGAGATAGAGCGAGAGTGAAAGAGAGAAAGAGATAGAGAGGGAGAGAAAGAGATAGAGCGAGAGAGAAAGTGAGAAAGAGAAAGAGCGAGAGAGGCAGAGAGAAAGAGATAGAGCAAGAGAGGCAGAGAGAAAGAGAAAGAGTGAGAGAGAAAGCGAGAAAGAGATAGAGCCAGAGAGAAAGCGAGAAAGAGATAGAGCGTGAGAGAAAGCGAGGAAGAGATAGTGAGAAAGAGAGAAAGAGATAGACCGAGAGAGGAAGTGAGAAAGAGATAGAGAGAGAGAGAAAGTGAGAAAGAGATAGAGAGAGAAAACGAGAAAGAGATAGAGTGAGAGAGAAAGTGAGAAAGAGAAAGAGCGGGAGAGGAAGAGAGAAAGAGATAGAGCGGGAGATAAAGTGAGAAAGAGATAGAGTGAGAGAGAAAGAGATGGAGCGAGAGAGAAAGCGAGAAAGAGATAGAGAAGAGAGAAAGAGTGACAGACAAAGAGAGAAAGAGAAAGAGTGAGAGAGAATGCGAGAAAGAGATGCTGCGAGAGAAAAAGCGAGATAGAGATAGAGCGAGAGAGAAAGCGAGGAAGAGATAGTGAGAAAGAGAGAAAGAGATAGAGCGAGAGAGAAAGCGAGGAAGAGATAGTGAGAAAGAGAGAAAGAGGTAGACCGAGAGAGGAAGTGAGAAAGAGATAGAGAGAGAGATAGAAAGTGAGAAATGAGAGTGAGAGAGAAAGTGAGAATGAGATAGAGAGAAAGCGAGAAAGAGATAGAGCGAGAGAGAAAGTGAGACAGAGATAGAGAGAGAGAGAAAGAGATAGAGCGAGAGAGGAAGAGAGAAAGAGATAGAGAGAGAGAGGAAGTGAGAAAGAGATAAAGCGAGAGAGAAAGCGAGAAAGAGATAGAGTGGGAGAGAAATTGAGAAAGAGATAGAGCGAGAGAGAAAGAGATAGAGCGAGGGAGAAAGAGATAGAGAGGGAGAAAGCGAGAAAGAGAAAGAGCGGGAGAGGCAGAGAGAAAGAGATAGAGCGAGAGAGAAAGCGAGAAAGAGATACTGCGAGAGAGAAAGCGAGAAAGAGATAGAGCGTGAGAGAAAGAGAGAAAGAGATACAGAGGGAGAGAAAGAGATAGAGCGAGAGAGAAAGTGAGAAAGAGAAAGAGCGGGAGAGGCAGAGAGAAAGAGATAGAGCGAGAGAGCAAGCGAGAAAGAGAGACTGCGAGAGAGAAAGCGAGAAAGAGATAGAGCGAGAGGGAAAGAGAGAAAGAGATAGAGTGAGAGAGAAAGGGAGAAAGAGATACTACGAGAGAGAAAGTGAGAAATCGATAGAGCGAGAGAGAATGAGAGAAAGAGATAGAGAGGGAGAGAAAGAGATAGAGCGAGAGAGAAAGTGAGAAAGAGATAGAGCGGGAGAGGCAGAGAGAAAGAGATAGAGCGAGAGAGAAAGCGAGGAAGAGATAGTGAGAAAGAGAGAAAGAGATAGACCGAGAGAGGAAGTGAGAAAGAGATAGAGAGAGAGAGAAAGCGAGAAAGAGATAGAGTGAGAGAGAAAGTGAGAAAGAGAAAGAGCGGGTGAGGAAGAGAGAAAGAGATAGAGTGGGAGAGGAAGAGAGAAAGAGGTAGAGTGAGACAGAAAGAAATAGAGCGAGAGAGAAAGTGAGAAAGAGATAGAGCGAGAGAGAAATTGAGAAAGAGATAGAGTGAGAGAGAAAGGGAGAAAGAGATACTACGAGAGAGAAAGTGAGAAATCGATAGAGCGAGAGAGAATGAGAGAAAGAGATAGAGAGGGAGAGAAAGAGATAGAGCGAGAGAGAAAGTGAGAAAGAGATAGAGCGGGAGAGGCAGAGAGAAAGAGATAGAGCGAGAGAGAAAGCGAGGAAGAGATAGTGAGAAAGAGAGAAAGAGATAGACCGAGAGAGGAAGTGAGAAAGAGATAGAGAGAGAGAGAAAGCGAGAAAGAGATAGAGTGAGAGAGAAAGTGAGAAAGAGAAAGAGCGGGTGAGGAAGAGAGAAAGAGATAGAGTGGGAGAGGAAGAGAGAAAGAGATAGAGAGAGAGAGGGAAAGAGTGACAGAGAAAGAGAGAGAGAGAAAGTGAGAAAGAGAAAGAGCGGGTGAGGAAGAGAGAAAGAGATAGAGTGGGAGAGAAAGAGAGAAAGAGATAGAGAGAGAGAGGGAAAGAGTGACAGAGAAAGTGAGAAAGAGATACTACGAGAGAGAAAGTGAAAAAGAGATAGAGCGAGAGTGAAAGAGAGAAAGAGATAGAGAGGGAGAGAAAGAGATAGAGCGAGAGAGAAAGTGAGAAAGAGAAAGAGCGAGAGAGGCAGAGAGAAAGAGATAGAGCAAGAGAGGCAGAGAGAAAGAGAAAGAGTGAGAGAGAAAGCGAGAAAGAGATAGAGCCAGAGAGAAAGCGAGAAAGAGATAGAGCGTGAGAGAAAGCGAGGAAGAGATAGTGAGAAAGAGAGAAAGAGATAGACCGAGAGAGGAAGTGAGAAAGAGATAGAGAGAGAGAGAAAGTGAGAAAGAGATAGAGAGAGAAAACGAGAAAGAGATAGAGTGAGAGAGAAAGTGAGAAAGAGAAAGAGCGGGAGAGGAAGAGAGAAAGAGATAGAGCGAGAGATAAAGTGAGAAAGAGATAGAGTGAGAGAGAAAGAGATGGAGCGAGAGAGAAAGCGAGAAAGAGATAGAGAAGAGAGAAAGAGTGACAGACAAAGAGAGAAAGAGAAAGAGTGAGAGAGAATGCGAGAAAGAGATGCTGCGAGAGAAAAAGCGAGATAGAGATAGAGCGAGAGAGAAAGCGAGGAAGAGATAGTGAGAAAGAGAGAAAGAGATAGAGCGAGAGAGAAAGCGAGGAAGAGATAGTGAGAAAGAGAGAAAGAGGTAGACCGAGAGAGGAAGTGAGAAAGAGATAGAGAGAGAGATAGAAAGTGAGAAATGAGAGTGAGAGAGAAAGTGAGAATGAGATAGAGAGAAAGCGAGAAAGAGATAGAGCGAGAGAGAAAGTGAGACAGAGATAGAGAGAGAGAGAAAGAGATAGAGCGAGAGAGGAAGAGAGAAAGAGATAGAGAGAGAGAGGAAGTGAGAAAGAGATAAAGCGAGAGAGAAAGCGAGAAAGAGATAGAGTGGGAGAGAAATTGAGAAAGAGATAGAGCGAGAGAGAAAGAGATACAGCGAGGGAGAAAGAGATAGAGAGGGAGAAAGCGAGAAAGAGAAAGAGCGGGAGAGGCAGAGAGAAAGAGATAGAGCGAGAGAGAAAGCGAGAAAGAGATACTGCGAGAGAGAAAGCGAGAAAGAGATAGAGCGTGAGAGAAAGAGAGAAAGAGATACAGAGGGAGAGAAAGAGATAGAGCGAGAGAGAAAGTGAGAAAGAGAAAGAGCGGGAGAGGCAGAGAGAAAGAGATAGAGCGAGAGAGCAAGCGAGAAAGAGAGACTGCGAGAGAGAAAGCGAGAAAGAGATAGAGCGAGAGGGAAAGAGAGAAAGAGATAGAGAGGAAGAGAAAAAGATAAAGCGAGAGTGAAAGTGAGAAAGAGAAAGAGCGGGAGAGGCAGAGAGAAAGAGATAGAGCGAGAGAGAAAGAGAGAAAGAGATAGAGAGAGAGAGAGAAAGAGTGACAGAGAAAGAGAGAAAGAGATAGAGCGTGAGAGAAAGCCAGGAAGAGCTCGTGAGAAAGAGAGAAAGAGATAGAGCGAGACAGAAAGAAATAGAGCGAGAGAGAAAGTGAGAAAGAGATAGAGATAGAGAGAAAGTGAGAAAGAGATATAGTGAGAGAGAAAGCGAGAAAGAGATACTACGAGAGAGAAAGTGAGAAATCGATAGAGCGAGAGAGAATGAGAGAAAGAGATAGAGAGGGAGAGAAAGAGATAGAGCGAGAGAGAAAGTGAGAAAGCGAAAGAGTGGGAGAGGCAGAGAGAAAGAGATAGAGCGAGAGAGGAAGTGAAAAAGAGATAGAGAGAGAGAGACAAAGAGATAGAGCGGGAGTGGAAGAGAGAAAGAGATAGAGCGAGAGAGAAAGAGAGAAAGAGATAGAGAGAGAGAGGGAAAGAGTGACAGAGAAAGAGAGAAAGAGATAGAGCGTGAGAGAAAGCCAGGAAGAGATAGTGAGAAAGAGAGAAAGAGATAGAGCGAGACAGAAAGAAATAGAGCGAGAGAGAAAGTGAGTAAGAGATAGAGCGAGAGAGATAGTGAGAAAGAGATAGAGTGAGAGAGAAAGGGAGAAAGAGATACTACGAGAGAGAAAGTGAGAAATCGATAGAGCGAGAGAGAATGAGAGAAAGAGATAGAGAGGGAGAGAAAGAGATAGAGCGAGAGAGAAAGTGAGAAAGAGATAGAGCGGGAGAGGCAGAGAGAAAGAGATAGAGCGAGAGAGAAAGCGAGGAAGAGATAGTGAGAAAGAGAGAAAGAGATAGACCGAGAGAGGAAGTGAGAAAGAGATAGAGAGAGAGAGAAAGCGAGAAAGAGATAGAGTGAGAGAGAAAGTGAGAAAGAGAAAGAGCGGGTGAGGAAGAGAGAAAGAGATAGAGTGGGAGAGGAAGAGAGAAAGAGGTAGAGTGAGAGAGAAAGGGATAGAGCGAGAGAGAAAGCGAGAAAGAGATAGAGAGAGAGAGAGAAAGAGTGACAGAGAAAGAGAGAAAGAGATAGAGTTAGAGAGAAAGCGTGAAAGAGATAGAGCGAGAGAGGAAGTGAAAAAGAGATAGCGAGAGAGAGGAAGAGAGAAAGAGATAGAGCGAGAGAGAAAGAGAGAGAGAGATAGAGAGAGAGAAAGAGATAGAGCGAGAGATGAAGAGAGAAAGAGATAGAGCAAGGGAGAAAGCTAGAAAGAGATAGAGAGAGAGAGAAAGTGAGAAGGAGATAGAGTGAGAGAGAAAGCGAAATAGAGATAGAGCGAGAGAGAAAGCGAGAAAGAGATAGAGCGAGAGAGAAAGAGAGAAAGAGATAGAGAGGGAGAGAAAGAGAGAGCGAGAGAGAAAGTGAGACAGAGAGAAAGAGATAGAGCGAGAGAGGAAGTGAGAAAGAGATAGAGAGAGAGAAAGAGAGAGAGAGAAAGAGAGAAAGAGATAGAAGTGAGAGAGAAAGCGAGAAAGAGAAAGAGCCTGAGACGAAGAGAGAAAGAGATAGAGCGAGAGAGAAAGAGAGAAAGTGAGAAAGAGATACTACGAGAGAGAAAGTGAAAAAGAGATAGAGCGAGAGTGAAAGAGAGAAAGAGATAGAGAGGGAGAGAAAGAGATAGAGCGAGAGAGAAAGTGAGAAAGAGAAAGAGCGAGAGAGGCAGAGAGAAAGAGATAGAGCAAGAGAGAAAGTGAGAAAGAGATAGAGAGAGAGAAAGAGATAGAGCGAGAGAGGAAGAGAGAAAGAGATAGAGAGAGAGAGGAAGAGAGAAAGAGATAGAGCGAGAGAGAAAGTGAGAAAGAGATAGAGCGAGAGAGAAAGCGAGGAAGAGATAGTGAGAAAGAGAGAAAGAGATAGACCGAGAGAGGAAGTGAGAAAGAGATAGAGAGAGAGAGAAAGCGAGAAAGAGATAGAGTGAGAGAGAAAGTGAGAAAGAATAAGAGCAGGAGAGGAAGAGAGAAAGAGATAGAGCGGGAGATAAAGTGAGAAAGAGATAGAGTGAGAGAGAAAGAGATGCAGCGAGAGAGAAAGCGAGAAAGAGATAGAGAGAGAGAGAAAGAGTGACAGAGAAAGTGATAGAGTTAGAGAGAAAGCGTGAAAGAGATAGAGTGAGAGAGGAAGTGACAAAAGAGATAGCGAGAGAGAGAAAGAGAGAAAGAGATAGAGCGAGAGAGAAAGAGAGAGAGAGATAGAGAGAGAGAAAGAGATAGAGCGAGAGAGGAAGTGAGAAAGAGATAGAGAGAGAGAGAAAGTGAGAAAAAGATAGAGCGAGAGAGAAAGTGAGAATGAGATGGAGAGAAAGCGAGAAAGAGATAGAGCGAGAGAGAAAGTGAGAAAGAGATAGAGAGAGAGAGAAAGAGATAGAGCGAGAGAGGAAGAGAGAAAGAGATAGAGAGAGAGAGGAAGAGAGAAAGAGATAGAGCGAGAGAGAAAGTGAGAAAGAGATAGAGTGGGAGAGAAAGTGAGAAAGAGATAGAGCTAGAGAGAAAGCGAGAAAGAGATAGGGAGAGAGAGAGAACGAGAGAGAAAGAGAGAAAGAGATAGAGTGAGGTAGAAAGTGAGAAAGAGATAGAGCGAGATAGAGAGGGAGAGAAGGAGATAGAGCGAGTTAGAAAGTGAGAAAGAGAAAGAGCGGGAGAGGCAGAGAGAAAGAGATAGAGCAAGAGAGGCAGAGAGAAAGAGTTAGAGAGAGAGAGGAAGTGAAAAAGAGATAGAGAGGGAGAGAAAGAGATAGAGTGAGAGAGAAAGCGAGAAAGAGAAAGAGCGGGAGAGTCAGAGAGAAAGAGATAGAGCGAGAGAAGAAGTGAAAAAGAGATAGAGAGAGAGACAAAGAGATAGAGCGAGAGTGGAAGAGAGAAAGAGATAGAGCGAGAGAGAAAGAGAGAAAGAGATAGAAAACGAGATAGAGATAGAGTGAGAGAGAAAGTGAGGAAGAAATAGTGAGAAAGAGAGAAAGAGATAGAGCGAGACAGAAAGAGATAGAGCGAGAGAGAAAGTGCGAAAGAGATAGAGAGAGAGAGAAAGTGAGAAAGAGATGGAGTGAGAGAGAAAGCGAGAAAGCGATAGAGCGAGAGAGAATGAGAGAAAGAGATAGAGAGGGAGAGAAAGAGATAGAGCGAGAGAGAAAGTGAGAAAGAGAAAGAGCTGGAGAGGCTGAGAGAAAGAGATAGAGCGAGAGAGAAACCGAGAAAGAGATAGAGCGAGAGAGAAAGCGAGGAAGAGATAGAGCGGGAGAGGAAGAGAGAAAGAGATAGAGCGAGAGAGAGAGAGAGAAAGAGATAGAGCGGGAGATCAAGTGAGAAAGAGAGAAAGAGATAGAGTGAGAAAGAAAGAGATAGAGCGAGAGAGAAAGCAAGAAAGAGATAGAGAGAGAGAGAGAAAGAGTGACAGAGAAAGAGAGAAAGAGATAGAGTTAGAGAGAAAGCGTGAAAGAGATAGAGCGAGAAAGGAAGTGAAAAAGAGATAGCGAGAGAGAGAAAGAGATAGAGCGAGAGAGAAAGAGAGAGAGAGATAGAGAGAGAGAAAGAGATAGAGCGAGAGAGGAAGAGAGAAAGAGATAGAGCGAGAGAGAAAGAGAGAAAGAGATAGGGAGAGAAAGAGAGAAAGAGATAGAGAGAGAAATAGATAGAGCGAGAGAGAAAGCGAGAAAGAGATAGAGAGAAAGCGAGAAAGAGATAGAGCGCGAGAGAAAGTGAGAATAAGATAGAGAGAAAGCGAGAAGGAGATAGAGCGAGAGAGAAAGTGAGAAAGAGATAGAGCGAGAGAGAAAGCGAGAAAGAGATAGAGCGAGAAACAAAGCGAGAAAGACATAGAGCGAGAGAGAAAGAGAGAAAGAGATAGAGAGAGAGAAAAAGAGATATAGCGAGAGAGAAAGAAATAAAGTGAGAGAGAAAGAGATAGAGTGAGAGAGAAAGCGAGAAAGAGATACTGCGAGAGAGAAAGCGAGAAAGAAATAGAGCGAGAGAGAAAGAGAGAAAGAGATAGAGAGGGAGAGAAAGAGATAGAACGAGAGAGAAAGTGAGAAAATGAAAGAGCGGGAGAGGCAGAGAGAAAGAGATAGAGCGAGATAGGAAGTGAAAAAGAGATAGAGAGAGAGAGAAAGAGATAGCGCGAGAGTGGAAAAGAGAAAGAGATAGAGCATGAGAGAAAGAGAGAAAGAGATAGAGCGAGAGAGAAAGTGAGAAAGAGAAAGGGCGAGAGAGAAAGCGAGAAAGAGATAGAGAGAGAGAAAGAGATAGAGCGAGAGTGGAAGTGAGAAAGAGATAGAGCGAGAGAGAAAGAGAGAAAGAGATAGAAAGCGAGAAAGGGATAGACCGAGAGAGGAATTGAGAAAGAGATAGAGCGAGAGAGAAAGAGATAGAGCGAGAGAGAAAGTGAGAAAGAGATAGAGAGAGAGAGAAAGTGAGAAAGAGATAGAAAGGGATAGACCGAGAGAGGAATTGAGAAAGAGATAGAGCGAGAGAGAAAGAGATAGAGCGAGAGAGAAAGTGAGAAAGAGATAGAGAGAGAGAGAGAAAGTGAGAAAGCGATAGAGTGAGAGAGAAAGCGAGAAAGGGATACTGCGAGAGAGAAAGCGAGAAAGAGATAGAGCGAGAGAGAAAGATAGAAAGCGAGAAAGAGATACTGCGAGAGAGAAAGCGAGGAAGAGATAGAGCGAGAGGGAAAGAGAGAAAGAGATAGACCGAGAGAGGAAGTGAGAAAGAGATAGAGATAGAGAGGAAGAGTGAGAGAGAAAGAGAGAAAGCGATAGAGTGAGAGAGAAAGCGAGAAAGAAATAGAGCGAGAGAGAAAGAGATAGAGAGGGAGAGAAAGAGATAGAGCGAGGGAGAAAGTGAGAAAGAGAAAGAGCGGGAGAGGGAGAGAGAAAGAGATGGAGCGAGAGAGGCAGAGAGAAAGAGATAGAGCGAGAGAGAAAGAGATAGGGAGAGAGAGAGAGCAAGAGAGAAAGAGATAGAGTGAGATAGAAAGCGAGAAAGAGATAGAGAGGGAGAGAATGTGAGAAAGAGAAAGAGCGAGAGAGAAAGCGAGAAAGAGATAGAGCAATAGAGAAAGCGAGAAAGAGATAGGGAGAGAGAGAGAACGAGAGAGAAAGAGAGAAAGAGATAGAGTGAGGTAGACAGTGAGAAAGAGAAAGAGCGGGAGAGGCAGAGAGAAAGAGATCGAGCAAGAGAGAAAGCGAGAAAGTGATAGGGAGAGAGAGAGAGCGAGAGAGAAAGAGAGAGAGAGATAGAGAGAGATAGAAAGTGCAAAAGTGATAGAGCGAGTGAGGAAGTGAGAAAGAGATAGAGAGAGAGAGTAAGTGTAAAAGAGATAGGGAAGGAGAGAAAGAGAGAAAGAGATAGAGCGCGAGAGAAAGCGAGAAAGAGATAGAGCGAGAGAAGAAGTGAGAAAGAGATAGAGAGAGAGAGAAAGTGAGAAAGAGATAGAGCGAGAGAGAAAGTGAGAATGAGATAGAGAGAAAGCGAGAAAGAGATACTGCGAGAGAAAAAGCGAGAAAGAGATAGAGCGTGAGAGAAAGCGAGGAAGAGATAGTGAGAAAGAGAGAAAGAGATAGACCGAGAGAGTAAGTGAGAAAGAGATAGAGAGAAAGAGAAAGTGAGAAAGAGAAAGAGCGGGAGAGGAAGAGAGAAGGGATAGAGCGGGATATAAAGTGAGAAAGAGAGAAAGAGATAGAGTGAGAGAGAAAGAGATAGAGCGAGAGAGAAAGCGAGAAAGAGATAGAGAGAGAAAGAGTGACAGAGAAAGAGAGAAAGAGATAGAGTTAGAGAGAAAGCGTGAAAGAGATAGAGTGAGAGAGGAAGTGACAAAAGAGATAGCGAGAGAGAGAAAGAGATAGAGTGAGAGAGAAAGAGAGAGAGAGATAGAGAGAGAGAAAGAGATAGAGCGAGAGAGGAAGAGAGAAAGAGATAGAGCGAGAGAGAAAGAGATAGAGAGAGAAAGAGATAGGGCGAGAGAGGAAGTGAGAAAGAGATAGAGAGAGAGAGAAAGAGATAGAGCGAGAGAGGAAGAGAGAAAGAGATAGAGAGAGAGAGGAAGAGAGAAAGAGATAGAGCGAGAGAGAAAGTGAGAAAGAGATAGAGTGAGAGAGAAAGTGAGAAATAGAAAGAGCGGGTGAGAAAGCGAGAAAGAGATAGAGCGAGAGAGAAAACGAGGAAGAGATAGTGAGAAAGAGAGAAAGAGATAGACCGAGAGAGGAAGTGAGAAAGAGATAGACCGAGAGAGGAAGTGAGAAAGAGATAGAGAGAGAGAGAAAGCGAGAAAGAGATAGAGTGAGAGAGAAAGTGAGAAAGAGAAAGAGCGGGAGAGGAAGAGAGAAAGAGATAGAGCGGGAGATAAAGTGAGAAAGAGAGAAAGAGATAGAGTGAGAGAGAAAGAGATGGAGCGAGAGAGAAAGCGAGAAAGAGATAGAGAGAGAGAGAAAGAGTGACAGAGAAAGAGAGAAAGAGGTAGAGTTAGAGAGAAAGCGTGAAAGAGATAGAGTGAGAGAGGAAGTGACAAAAGAGATAGCGAGAGAGAGAAAGAGAGAAAGAGATAGAGCGAGAGAGAAAGAGAGAGATAGAGAGAGAGAAAGAGATAGAACGAGCGAGGAAGAGAGAAAGAGATAGAGCGAGAGAGAATGAGATAGAGAGAGAAAGAGATAGAGCAAGAGAGGAAGTGAGAAAGAGATAGAGAGAGAGAGAAAGTGAGAAAGAGATAGAGCGAGAGAGAAAGAGATAGAGCGAGAGAGGCAGAGAGAAAGAGATAGAGCGAGAGAGAAAGCGAGGAAGAGATAGTGAGAAAGAGAGAAAGAGATAGACCGAGAGAGGAAGTGAGAAAGAGATAGAGAGAGAGAGAAAGTGAGAAAGAGATAGAGTGAGAGAGAAAGTGAGAAAGAGATAGAGTGAGAGAGAAAGTGAGAAAGAGATAGAGCGGGAGAGGAAGAGAGAAAGAGATAGAGAGAGAGAGAAAGAGTGACAGAGAAAGAGAGAAAGAGATAGAGTTGCAGAGAAAGCATGAAAGAGATAGAGTGAGAGAGGAAGTGACAAAAGAGATAGCGAGAGAGAGAAAGAGAGAAAGAGATAGAGCGAGAAAGGAATAGAGAGAGAGATAGAGAGAGAGAAAGAGGTAGAGCGAGAGAGGAAGACAGAACGAGATAGAGCGAGGGAGAAAGAGATAGAGAGAGAAAGAGATAGAGCGAGAGAAGAAGTGAGAAAGAGATAGAGAGAGAGAGAAAGTGAGAAAGAGATAGAGCGAGAGAGAAAGTGAGAATGAGATAGAGAGAAAGCGAGAAAGAGATACTGCGAGAGAAAAAGCGAGAAAGAGATAGAGCGTGAGAGAAAGCGAGGAAGAGATAGTGAGAAAGAGAGAAAGAGATAGACCGAGAGAGTAAGTGAGAAAGAGATAGAGAGAAAGAGAAAGTGAGAAAGAGAAAGAGCGGGAGAGGAAGAGAGAAGGGATAGAGCGGGATATAAAGTGAGAAAGAGAGAAAGAGATAGAGTGAGAGAGAAAGAGATAGAGCGAGAGAGAAAGCGAGAAAGAGATAGAGAGAGAAAGAGTGACAGAGAAAGAGAGAAAGAGATAGAGTTAGAGAGAAAGCGTGAAAGAGATAGAGTGAGAGAGGAAGTGACAAAAGAGATAGCGAGAGAGAGAAAGAGATAGAGTGAGAGAGAAAGAGAGAGAGAGATAGAGAGAGAGAAAGAGATAGAGCGAGAGAGGAAGAGAGAAAGAGATAGAGCGAGAGAGAAAGAGATAGAGAGAGAAAGAGATAGGGCGAGAGAGGAAGTGAGAAAGAGATAGAGAGAGAGAGAAAGAGATAGAGCGAGAGAGGAAGAGAGAAAGAGATAGAGAGAGAGAGGAAGAGAGAAAGAGATAGAGCGAGAGAGAAAGTGAGAAAGAGATAGAGTGAGAGAGAAAGTGAGAAATAGAAAGAGCGGGTGAGAAAGCGAGAAAGAGATAGAGCGAGAGAGAAAACTAGGAAGAGATAGTGAGAAAGAGAGAAAGAGATAGACCGAGAGAGGAAGTGAGAAAGAGATAGACCGAGAGAGGAAGTGAGAAAGAGATAGAGAGAGAGAGAAAGCGAGAAAGAGATAGAGTGAGAGAGAAAGTGAGAAAGAGAAAGAGCGGTAGAGGAAGAGAGAAAGAGATAGAGCGGGAGATAAAGTGAGAAAGAGAGAAAGAGATAGAGTGAGAGAGAAAGAGATGGAGCGAGAGAGAAAGCGAGAAAGAGATAGAGAGAGAGAGAAAGAGTGACAGAGAAAGAGAGAAAGAGATAGAGTTAGAGAGAAAGCGTGAAAGAGATAGAGTGAGAGAGGAAGTGACAAAAGAGATAGCGAGAGAGAGAAAGAGAGAAAGAGATAGAGCGAGAGAGAAAGAGAGAGATAGAGAGAGAGAAAGAGATAGAACGAGCGAGGAAGAGAGAAAGAGATAGAGCGAGAGAGAAAGAGATAGAGAGAGAAAGAGATAGAGCAAGAGAGGAAGTGAGAAAGAGATAGAGAGAGAGAGAAAGTGAGAAAGAGATAGAGCGAGAGAGAAAGAGATAGAGCGAGAGAGGAAGAGAGAAAGAGATAGAGCGAGAGAGAAAGTGAGAATGAGATTGAGTGGGAGAGAAAGTGAGAAAGAGATAGAGCGAGAGGGAAAGAGATAGAGAGGGAGAGAAAGAGATAGAGCGAGAGAGAAAGCGAGAAAGAGATAGAGTGGGAGAGAAAGTGAGAAAGAGATAGAGCGGGAGAGGAAGAGAGAAAGAGATAGAGCGAGAGAGAAAGCGAGAAAGAGATAGAGTGGGAGAGAAAGTGAGAAAGAGATAGAGCGGGAGAGGAAGAGAGAAAGAGATAGAGCGAGAGAGAAAGAGATAGAGAGGGAGAGAAAGAGATAGAGCGAGAGAGAAAGTGAGAAAGAGAAAGAGCGGGAGAGGCAGAGAGAAAGAGATAGAGTGAGAGAGGCAGAGAGAAAGAGATAGAGCGAGAGAGAAAGAGATAGAGTGAGAGAGAAAGTGAGAAAGAGATACTGCGAGAGAGAAAGCGAGAAAGAGATAGAGCGAGTGAGAAAGAGAGAAAGAGATAGAGAGGGAGAGAAAGAGAGAGAGTGATAGAGAGATAGAAAGAGATAGAGCGAGAGAGGAAGAGAGAAAGAGATAGAGCGAGAGAGAAAGAAATAGAGAGAGAAAGAGATAGAGCGAGAGAGGAAGTGAGAAAGAGATAGAGAGAGAGAGAAAGTGGGAAAGAGATAGAGCGAGAGAGAAAGTGAAAATGAGATAGAGAGAAAGCGAGAAAGAGATAGAGCGAGAGAGAAAGTGAGAAAGAGATAGAGAGAGAGAGAAAGAGATAGAGCGAGAGAGGAAGAGAGGAAGAGATAGAGAGAGAGAGGAAGAGAGAAAGAGATAGAGCGAGTGAGAAAGTGAGAAAGAGATAGAGTGAGAGAGAAAGTGAGAAAGAGAAAGGGCGGGTGAGAAAGCGAGAAAGAGATAGAGCGAGAGAGAAAGCGAGGAAGAGATAGTGAGAAATATAGAAAGAGATAGACCGAGAGAGGAAGTGAGAAAGAGATAGACCGAGAGAGGAAGTGAGAAAGAGATAGAGTGAGAGAGAAAGTGAGAAAGAGAAAGAGCGGGAGAGGAAGAGAGAAAGAGATAGAGCGGGAGATAAAGTGAGAAAGAGAGAAAGAGATAGAGTGAGAGAGAAAGAGATGGAGCGAGAGAGAAAGCGAGAAAGAGATAGAGAGAGAGAGAAAGAGTGACAGAGAAAGAGAGAAAGAGATAGAGTTAGAGAGAAAGCGTGAAAGAGATAGAGCGAGAGAGGAAGTGAAAAAGAGATAGCGAGAGAGAGGAAGAGAGAAAGAGATAGAGCGAGAGAGAAAGAGAGAGAGAGATAGAGAGAGAGAAAGAGATAGAGCGAGAGTGGAAGAGACAAAGAGATAGAGCAAGAGAGAAAACGAGAAAGAGATAGAGAGAGAGAGAGAAAGAGTGACAGAGAAAGAGAGAAAGAGATAGAGTTAGAGAGAAAGCGTGAAAGAGATAGAGCTAGAGAGGAAGTGAAAAAGAGATAGCGAGAGACAGGAAGAGAGAAAGAGATAGAGCGAGAGAGAAAGAGAGAGAGAGATAGAGAGAGAGAAAGAGATAGAGCGAGAGAGGAAGAGAGAAAGAGATAGAGCAAGAGAGAAAGCGAGAAAGAGATAGAGAGAGAGAGAAAGTGAGAAGGAGATAGAGTGAGAGATTAAGCGAAAAAGAGATAGAGCGAGAGAGAAAGCGAGAAAGAGATAGAGCGATAGAGAAAGAGAGAAAGAGATAGAGAGGGAGAGAAAGAGAGAGCGAGAGAGAAAGTGAGACAGAGAGAAAGAGATAGAGCGAGAGAGGAAGTGAGAAAGAGATAGAGAGAGAGAGAAAGAGAGAGAGAAAGAGAGAAAGAGATAGAAGTGAGAGAGAAAGCGAGAAAGAGATAGAGCGAGAGAGGAAGTGAAAAAGAGATAGAGCGAGAGAGAATGAGAGGAAGAGATAGAGAGGGAGAGAAAGAGATAGAGCGAGAGAGAAAGTGAGAAAGAGAAAGAGCGGGAGAGGCAGAGAGAAAGAGATAGAGCGGGAGATAAAGTGAGAAAGAGAGAAAGAGACAGAGTGAGAGAGAAAGAGATAGAGCGAGAGAGGCAGAGAGAAAGAGAAAGAGTGAGAGAGAAAGTGAGAAAGAGATACTGCGAGAGAAAAAGCGAGAAAGAGATAGAGCGTGAGAGAAAGCGAGGAAGAGATAGAGCGAGATAGAAAGAGATAGAGCGAGTGAGAAAGCAAGAAAGAGATAGACCGAGAGAGGAAGTGAGAAAGAGATAGAGAGAGAGAGAAAGCGAGAAAGAGAAAGAGCGGGAGAGGAAGTGAGAAAGAGATAGAGCGAGAGAGAAAGTGAGAAAGAGCGAAAGAGATAGAGCGAGTTAGAAAGCGAGAAAGAGATAGAGCGAGAGAGTAAGTGAGAAAGAGAGAAAGAGATAGAACAAGAGAGAAAGCGAGAAAGAGATAGAGAGAGAGAGAAAGAGTGAGAGAGAAGGAGAGAATGAGATAGAGTGATAGAGAAAGCGAGAAAAAGATAGAGCGAGAGAGGAAGTGAAAAAGAGATAGAGCGAGAGAGAATGAGAGAAAGAGATAGAGAGGGAGAGAAAGAGATAGAGCGAGAGAGAAAGTGGGAAAGAGAAAGGGCGGGAGAGGCAGAGAGAAAGAGATAGAGCGAGAGAGAAAGCGAGGAAGAGATAGTGAGAAAGAGAGAAAGAGATAGACCGAGAGAGGAAGTGAGAAAGAGATAGAGAGAGAGAGAAAGTGAGAAAGAGATAGAGTGAGAGAGAAAGTGAGAAAGAGATAGAGTGAGAGAGAAAGTGAGAAAGAGATAGAGCGGGAGAGGAAGAGAGAAAGAGATAGAGCGGGAGATAAAGTGAGAAAGAGAGAAAGAGATGGAGTGAGCGAGAAAGAGATAGAGCGAGAGAGAAAGCGAGAAAGAGATAGAGAGAGAGAGAAAGAGTGACAGAGAAAGAGAGAAAGAGATAGAGTTGCAGAGAAAGCATGAAAGAGATAGAGTGAGAGAGGAAGTGACAAAAGAGATAGCGAGAGAGAGAAAGAGAGAAAGAGTTAGAGCGAGAAAGGAATAGAGAGAGAGATAGAGAGAGAGAGAGAGGTAGAGCGAGAGAGGAAGAGAGAAAGAGATAGAGTGAGGGAGAAAGAGATAAAGAGAGAAAGAGATAGAGCGAGAGAAGAAGTGAGAAAGAGATAGAGAGAGAGAGAAAGTGAGAAAGAGAGAGCGAGAGAGAAAGTGAGAATGAGATAGAGAGAAAGCGAGAAAGAGATACTGCGAGAGAAAAAGCGAGAAAGAGATAGAGCGTGAGAGAAAGCGAGGAAGAGATAGTGAGAAAGAGAGAAAGAGATAGACCGAGAGAGTAAGTGAGAAAGAGATAGAGAGAAAGAGAAAGTGAGAAAGAGAAAGAGCGGGAGAGGAAGAGAGAAGGGATAGAGCGGGAGATAAAGTGAGAAAGAGAGAAAGAGATAGAGTGAGAGAGAATGAGATAGAGCGAGAGAGAAAGCGAGAAAGAGATAGAGAGAGAAAGAGTGACAGAGAAAGAGAGAAAGAGATAGAGTTAGAGAGAAAGCGTGAAAGAGATAGAGTGAGAGAGGAAGTGACAAAAGAGATAGCGAGAGAGAGAAAGAGAGAAAGAGATAGAGTGAGAGAGAAAGAGAGAGAGAGATAGAGAGAGAGAAAGAGATAGAGCGAGAGAGGAAGAGAGAAAGAGATAGAGCGAGAGAGAAAGAGATAGAGAGAGAAAGAGATAGGGCGAGAGAGGAAGTGAGAAAGAGATAGAGAGAGAGAGAAAGTGGGAAAGAGATAGAGCGAGAGAGAAAGTGAAAATGAGATAGAGAGAAAGCGAGAAAGAGATAGAGCGAGAGAGAAAGTGAGAAAGAGATAGAGAGAGAGAGAAAGAGATAGAGTGAGAGAGGAAGAGAGAAAGAGATAGAGAGAGAGAGGAAGAGAGAAAGAGATAGAGCGAGAGAGAAAGTGAGAAAGAGATAGAGTGAAAGAGAAAGTGAGAAAGAGAAAGAGCGGGTGAGAAAGCGAGAAAGAGATAGAGCGAGAGAGAAAGCGAGGAAGAGATAGTGAGAAAGAGAGAAAGAGATAGACCGAGAGAGGAAGTGAGAAAGAGATAGACCGAGAGAGGAAGTGAGAAAGAGATAGAGAGAGAGCGAAAGCGAGAAAGAGATAGAGTGAGAGAGAAAGTGAGAAAGAGAAAGAGCGGGAGAGGAAGAGAGAAAGGTATAGAGCAGGAGATAAAGTGAGAAAGAGAGAAAGAGATAGAGTGAGAGAGAAAGAGTGACAGAGAAAGAGAGAAAGAGATAGAGTTAGAGAGAAAGCATGAAAGAGATAGAGTGAGAGAGGAAGTGACAAAAGAGATAGCGAGAGAGAGAAAGAGAGAAAGAGATAGAGCGAGAGAGAAAGAGAGAGATAGAGAGAGAGAAAGAGATAGAACGAGCGAGGAAGAGAGAAAGAGATAGAGCGAGAGAGAAAGAGATAGAGAGAGAAAGAGATAGAGCGAGAGAGGAAGTGAGAAAGAGATAGAGAGAGAGAAAGTGAGAAAGAGATAGAGCGAGAGAGAAAGAGATAGAGCGAGAGAGGAAGAGAGAAAGAGATAGAGAGAGAGAGGAAAAGAGAAAGAGATAGAGCGAGAGAGAAAGTGAGAATGAGATAGAGTGGGAGAGAAAGTGAGAAAGAGATAGAGCGAGAGGGAAAGAGATAGAGAGGGAGAGAAAGAGATAGAGCGAGAGAGAAAGCGAGAAAGAGATAGAGTGGGAGAGAAAGTGAGAAAGAGATAGAGCGGGAGAGGAAGAGAGAAAGAGATAGAGCGAGAAAGAAAGCGAGGAAGAGATAGAGTGGGAGAGAAAGTGAGAAAGAGATAGAGCGGGAGAGGAAGAGAGAAAGAGATAGAGCGAGAGAGAAAGAGATAGAGAGGGAGAGAAAGAGATAGAGCGAGAGAGAAAGTGAGAAAGAGAAAGAGCGGGAGAGGCAGAGAGAAAGAGATAGAGAGAGGCAGAGAGAAAGAGATAGAGCGAGAGAGAACGAGATAGAGTGAGAGAGAAAGCGAGAAAGAGATAGAGCGAGAGAGAAAGAGAGAAAGAGATAGAGAGGGAGAGAAAGAGATAGAGAGGGAGAGAAAGAGATAGAGCGAGAGAGAAAGTGGGAAAGAGAAAGAGCGGGAGAGGCAGAGAGAAAGAGATAGAGCGAGAGAGAAAGCGAGGAAGAGATAGTGAGAAAGAGAGAAAGAGATAGACCGAGAGAGGAAGTGAGAAAGAGATAGAGAGAGAGAGAAAGTGAGAAAGAGATAGAGTGAGAGAGAAAGTGAGAAAGAGATAGAGTGAGAGAGAAAGTGAGAAAGAGATAGAGCGGGAGAGGAAGAGAGAAAGAGATAGAGCGGGAGATAAAGTGAGAAAGAGAGAAAGAGATGGAGTGAGCGAGAAAGAGATAGAGCGAGAGAGAAAGCGAGAAAGAGATAGAGAGAGAGAGAAAGAGTGACAGAGAAAGAGAGAAAGAGATAGAGTTGCAGAGAAAGCATGAAAGAGATAGAGTGAGAGAGGAAGTGACAAAAGAGATAGCGAGAGAGAGAAAGAGAGAAAGAGTTAGAGCGAGAAAGGAATAGAGAGAGAGATAGAGAGAGAGAGAGAGGTAGAGCGAGAGAGGAAGAGAGAAAGAGATAGAGTGAGGGAGAAAGAGATAAAGAGAGAAAGAGATAGAGCGAGAGAAGAAGTGAGAAAGAGATAGAGAGAGAGAGAAAGTGAGAAAGAGAGAGCGAGAGAGAAAGTGAGAATGAGATAGAGAGAAAGCGAGAAAGAGATACTGCGAGAGAAAAAGCGAGAAAGAGATAGAGCGTGAGAGAAAGCGAGGAAGAGATAGTGAGAAAGAGAGAAAGAGATAGACCGAGAGAGTAAGTGAGAAAGAGATAGAGAGAAAGAGAAAGTGAGAAAGAGAAAGAGCGGGAGAGGAAGAGAGAAGGGATAGAGCGGGAGATAAAGTGAGAAAGAGAGAAAGAGATAGAGTGAGAGAGAATGAGATAGAGCGAGAGAGAAAGCGAGAAAGAGATAGAGAGAGAAAGAGTGACAGAGAAAGAGAGAAAGAGATAGAGTTAGAGAGAAAGCGTGAAAGAGATAGAGTGAGAGAGGAAGTGACAAAAGAGATAGCGAGAGAGAGAAAGAGAGAAAGAGATAGAGTGAGAGAGAAAGAGAGAGAGAGATAGAGAGAGAGAAAGAGATAGAGCGAGAGAGGAAGAGAGAAAGAGATAGAGCGAGAGAGAAAGAGATAGAGAGAGAAAGAGATAGGGCGAGAGAGGAAGTGAGAAAGAGATAGAGAGAGAGAGAAAGTGGGAAAGAGATAGAGCGAGAGAGAAAGTGAAAATGAGATAGAGAGAAAGCGAGAAAGAGATAGAGCGAGAGAGAAAGTGAGAAAGAGATAGAGAGAGAGAGAAAGAGATAGAGTGAGAGAGGAAGAGAGAAAGAGATAGAGAGAGAGAGGAAGAGAGAAAGAGATAGAGCGAGAGAGAAAGTGAGAAAGAGATAGAGTGAAAGAGAAAGTGAGAAAGAGAAAGAGCGGGTGAGAAAGCGAGAAAGAGATAGAGCGAGAGAGAAAGCGAGGAAGAGATAGTGAGAAAGAGAGAAAGAGATAGACCGAGAGAGGAAGTGAGAAAGAGATAGACCGAGAGAGGAAGTGAGAAAGAGATAGAGAGAGAGCGAAAGCGAGAAAGAGATAGAGTGAGAGAGAAAGTGAGAAAGAGAAAGAGCGGGAGAGGAAGAGAGAAAGGTATAGAGCAGGAGATAAAGTGAGAAAGAGAGAAAGAGATAGAGTGAGAGAGAAAGAGTGACAGAGAAAGAGAGAAAGAGATAGAGTTAGAGAGAAAGCATGAAAGAGATAGAGTGAGAGAGGAAGTGACAAAAGAGATAGCGAGAGAGAGAAAGAGAGAAAGAGATAGAGCGAGAGAGAAAGAGAGAGATAGAGAGAGAGAAAGAGATAGAACGAGCGAGGAAGAGAGAAAGAGATAGAGCGAGAGAGAAAGAGATAGAGAGAGAAAGAGATAGAGCGAGAGAGGAAGTGAGAAAGAGATAGAGAGAGAGAAAGTGAGAAAGAGATAGAGCGAGAGAGAAAGAGATAGAGCGAGAGAGGAAGAGAGAAAGAGATAGAGAGAGAGAGGAAAAGAGAAAGAGATAGAGCGAGAGAGAAAGTGAGAATGATATAGAGTGGGAGAGAAAGTGAGAAAGAGATAGAGCGAGAGGGAAAGAGATAGAGAGGGAGAGAAAGAGATAGAGCGAGAGAGAAAGCGAGAAAGAGATAGAGTGGGAGAGAAAGTGAGAAAGAGATAGAGCGGGAGAGGAAGAGAGAAAGAGATAGAGCGAGAAAGAAAGCGAGAAAGAGATAGAGTGGGAGAGAAAGTGAGAAAGAGATAGAGCGGGAGAGGAAGAGAGAAAGAGATAGAGCGAGAGAGAAAGAGATAGAGAGGGAGAGAAAGAGATAGAGCGAGAGAGAAAGTGAGAAAGAGAAAGAGCGGGAGAGGCAGAGAGAAAGAGATAGAGAGAGGCAGAGAGAAAGAGATAGAGCGAGAGAGAACGAGATAGAGTGAGAGAGAAAGCGAGAAAGAGATAGAGCGAGAGAGAAAGAGAGAAAGAGATAGAGAGGGAGAGAAAGAGATAGAGAGGGAGAGAAAGAGATAGAGCGAGAGAGAAAGTGAGAAAGAGAAAGAGCGGGAGAGGCAGTGAGAAAGAGATAGAGCGAGAGAGGAAGTGAAAAAGAGATAGAGAGAGAGAGACAAAGCGATAGAGCGAGAGTGGAAGAGAGAAAGAGATAGAGCGAGAGAGAAAGCGAGAAAGAGATAGTGAGAAAGAGAGAAAGAGATAGAGTGAGACAGAAAGAGAAAGAGCGAGAAAGTGAGTAAGAGATAGAGAGGGAGAGAAAGCGAGAAAGAGATACTCCGAGAGAGAAAGCGAGAAAGCGATAGAGCGAGAGAGAATGAGAGAAAGAGATAGAGAGGGAGAGAAAGAGATAGAGCGAGAGAGAAAGTGAGAAAGAGAAAGAGCGGGAGAGGCAGAGAGAAAGAGATAGAGCGAGAGAGGCAGAGAGAAAGAGAAAGAGTGAGAGAGAATGCGAGAAAGAGATGCTGCGAGAGAAAAAGCGAGATAGAGATAGAGCGAGAGAGAAAGCGAGGAAGAGATAGTGAGAAAGAGAGAAAGAGATAGAGCGAGAGAGAAAGCGAGGAAGAGATAGTGAGAAAGAGAGAAAGAGATAGACCGAGAGAGGAAGTGAGAAAGAGATAGAGAGAGAGATAGAAAGTGAGAAATGAGAGTGAGAGAGAAAGTGAGAATGAGATAGAGAGAAAGCGAGAAAGAGATAGAGCGAGAGAGAAAGTGAGACAGAGATAGAGAGAGAGAGAAAGAGATAGAGCGAGAGAGGAAGAGAGAAAGAGATAGAGAGAGAGAGGAAGTGAGAAAGAGATAAAGCGAGAGAGAAAGCGAGAAAGAGATAGAGTGGGAGAGAAATTGAGAAAGAGATAGAGCGAGAGAGAAAGAGATAGAGCGAGGGAGAAAGAGATAGAGAGGGAGAAAGCGAGAAAGAGAAAGAGCGGGAGAGGCAGAGAGAAAGAGATAGAGCGAGAGAGAAAGCGAGAAAGAGATACTGCGAGAGAGAAAGCGAGAAAGAGATAGAGCGTGAGAGAAAGAGAGAAAGAGATACAGAGGGAGAGAAAGAGATAGAGCGAGAGAGAAAGTGAGAAAGAGAAAGAGCGGGAGAGGCAGAGAGAAAGAGATAGAGCGAGAGAGCAAGCGAGAAAGAGAGACTGCGAGAGAGAAAGCGAGAAAGAGATAGAGCGAGAGGGGAAGAGAGAAAGAGATAGAGAGGAAGAGAAAAAGATAAAGCGAGAGTGAAAGTGAGAAAGAGAAAGAGCGGGAGAGGCAGAGAGAAAGAGATAGAGCGAGAGAGAAAGAGAGAAAGAGATAGAGAGAGAGAGAGAAAGAGTGACAGAGAAAGAGAGAAAGAGATAGAGCGTGAGAGAAAGCCAGGAAGAGCTCGTGAGAAAGAGAGAAAGAGATAGAGCGAGACAGAAAGAAATAGAGCGAGAGAGAAAGTGAGAAAGAGATAGAGATAGAGAGAAAGTGAGAAAGAGATAGAGTGAGAGAGAAAGCGAGAAAGAGATACTACGAGAGAGAAAGTGAGAAATCGATAGAGCGAGAGAGAATGAGAGAAAGAGATAGAGAGGGAGAGAAAGAGATAGAGCGAGAGAGAAAGTGAGAAAGCGAAAGAGTGGGAGAGGCAGAGAGAAAGAGATAGAGCGAGAGAGGAAGTGAAAAAGAGATAGAGAGAGAGAGACAAAGAGATAGAGCGAGAGTGGAAGAGAGAAAGAGATAGAGCGAGAGAGAAAGAGAGAAAGAGATAGAGAGAGAGAGGGAAAGAGTGACAGAGAAAGAGAGAAAGAGATAGAGCGTGAGAGAAAGCCAGGAAGAGATAGTGAGAAAGAGAGAAAGAGATAGAGCGAGACAGAAAGAAATAGAGCGAGAGAGAAAGTGAGAAAGAGATAGAGCGAGAGAGAAATTGAGAAAGAGATAGAGTGAGAGAGAAAGGGAGAAAGAGATACTACGAGAGAGAAAGTGAGAAATCGATAGAGCGAGAGAGAATGAGAGAAAGAGATAGAGAGGGAGAGAAAGAGATAGAGCGAGAGAGAAAGTGAGAAAGAGATAGAGCGGGAGAGGCAGAGAGAAAGTGATAGAGCGAGAGAGAAAGCGAGGAAGAGATAGTGAGAAAGAGAGAAAGAGATAGACCGAGAGAGGAAGTGAGAAAGAGATAGAGAGAGAGAGAAAGCGAGAAAGAGATAGAGTGAGAGAGAAAGTGAGAAAGAGAAAGAGCGGGTGAGGAAGAGAGAAAGAGATAGAGTGGGAGAGGAAGAGAGAAAGAGGTAGAGTGAGAGAGAAAGGGATAGAGCGAGAGAGAAAGCGAGAAAGAGATAGAGAGAGAGAGAGAAAGAGTGACAGAGAAAGAGAGAAAGAGATAGAGTTAGAGAGAAAGCGTGAAAGAGATAGAGCGAGAGAGGAAGTGAAAAAGAGATAGCGAGAGAGAGGAAGAGAGAAAGAGATAGAGCGAGAGAGAAAGAGAGAGAGAGATAGAGAGAGAGAAAGAGATAGAGCGAGAGATGAAGAGAGAAAGAGATAGAGCAAGAGAGAAAGCTAGAAAGAGATAGAGAGAGAGAGAAAGTGAGAAGGAGATAGAGTGAGAGAGAAAGCGAAAAAGAGATAGAGCGAGAGAGAAAGCGAGAAAGAGATAGAGCGAGAGAGAAAGAGACAAAGAGATAGAGAGGGAGAGAAAGAGAGAGCGAGAGAGAAAGTGAGACAGAGAGAAAGAGATAGAGCGAGAGAGGAAGTGAGAAAGAGATAGAGAGAGAGAAAGAGAGAGAGAGAAAGAGAGAAAGAGATAGAAGTGAGAGAGAAAGCGAGAAAGAGAAAGAGCCTGAGACGAAGAGAGAAAGAGATAGAGCGAGAGAGAAAGAGAGAAAGTGAGAAAGAGATACTACGAGAGAGAAAGTGAAAAAGAGATAGAGCGAGAGTGAAAGAGAGAAAGAGATAGAGAGGGAGAGAAAGAGATAGAGCGAGAGAGAAAGTGAGAAAGAGAAAGAGCGAGAGAGGCAGAGAGAAAGAGATAGAGCAAGAGAGGCAGAGAGAAAGAGAAAGAGTGAGAGAGAAAGCGAGAAAGAGATAGAGCCAGAGAGAAAGCGAGAAAGAGATAGAGCGTGAGAGAAAGCGAGGAAGAGATAGTGAGAAAGAGAGAAAGAGATAGACCGAGAGAGGAAGTGAGAAAGAGATAGAGAGAGAGAGAAAGTGAGAAAGAGATAGAGAGAGAAAACGAGAAAGAGATAGAGTGAGAGAGAAAGTGAGAAAGAGAAAGAGCGGGAGAGGAAGAGAGAAAGAGATAGAGCGGGAGATAAAGTGAGAAAGAGATAGAGTGAGAGAGAAAGAGATGGAGCGAGAGAGAAAGCGAGAAAGAGATAGAGAAGAGAGAAAGAGTGACAGACAAAGAGAGAAAGAGAAAGAGTGAGAGAGAATGCGAGAAAGAGATGCTGCGAGAGAAAAAGCGAGATAGAGATAGAGCGAGAGAGAAAGCGAGGAAGAGATAGTGAGAAAGAGAGAAAGAGATAGAGCGAGAGAGAAAGCGAGGAAGAGATAGTGAGAAAGAGAGAAAGAGGTAGACCGAGAGAGGAAGTGAGAAAGAGATAGAGAGAGAGATAGAAAGTGAGAAATGAGAGTGAGAGAGAAAGTGAGAATGAGATAGAGAGAAAGCGAGAAAGAGATAGAGCGAGAGAGAAAGTGAGACAGAGATAGAGAGAGAGAGAAAGAGATAGAGCGAGAGAGGAAGAGAGAAAGAGATAGAGAGAGAGAGGAAGTGAGAAAGAGATAAAGCGAGAGAGAAAGCGAGAAAGAGATAGAGTGGGAGAGAAATTGAGAAAGAGATAGAGCGAGAGAGAAAGAGATAGAGCGAGGGAGAAAGAGATAGAGAGGGAGAAAGCGAGAAAGAGAAAGAGCGGGAGAGGCAGAGAGAAAGAGATAGAGCGAGAGAGAAAGCGAGAAAGAGATACTGCGAGAGAGAAAGCGAGAAAGAGATAGAGCGTGAGAGAAAGAGAGAAAGAGATACAGAGGGAGAGAAAGAGATAGAGCGAGAGAGAAAGTGAGAAAGAGAAAGAGCGGGAGAGGCAGAGAGAAAGAGATAGAGCGAGAGAGCAAGCGAGAAAGAGAGACTGCGAGAGAGAAAGCGAGAAAGAGATAGAGCGAGAGGGAAAGAGAGAAAGAGATAGAGAGGAAGAGAAAAAGATAAAGCGAGAGTGAAAGTGAGAAAGAGAAAGAGCGGGAGAGGCAGAGAGAAAGAGATAGAGCGAGAGAGAAAGAGAGAAAGAGATAGAGAGAGAGAGAGAAAGAGTGACAGAGAAAGAGAGAAAGAGATAGAGCGTGAGAGAAAGCCAGGAAGAGCTCGTGAGAAAGAGAGAAAGAGATAGAGCGAGACAGAAAGAAATAGAGCGAGAGAGAAAGTGAGAAAGAGATAGAGATAGAGAGAAAGTGAGAAAGAGATATAGTGAGAGAGAAAGCGAGAAAGAGATACTACGAGAGAGAAAGTGAGAAATCGATAGAGCGAGAGAGAATGAGAGAAAGAGATAGAGAGGGAGAGAAAGAGATAGAGCGAGAGAGAAAGTGAGAAAGCGAAAGAGTGGGAGAGGCAGAGAGAAAGAGATAGAGCGAGAGAGGAAGTGAAAAAGAGATAGAGAGAGAGAGACAAAGAGATAGAGCGGGAGTGGAAGAGAGAAAGAGATAGAGCGAGAGAGAAAGAGAGAAAGAGATAGAGAGAGAGAGGGAAAGAGTGACAGAGAAAGAGAGAAAGAGATAAGCGTGAGAGAAAGCCAGGAAGAGATAGTGAGAAAGAGAGAAAGAGATAGAGCGAGACAGAAAGAAATAGAGCGAGAGAGAAAGTGAGTAAGAGATAGAGCGAGAGAGATAGTGAGAAAGAGATAGAGTGAGAGAGAAAGGGAGAAAGAGATACTACGAGAGAGAAAGTGAGAAATCGATAGAGCGAGAGAGAATGAGAGAAAGAGATAGAGAGGGAGAGAAAGAGATAGAGCGAGAGAGAAAGTGAGAAAGAGATAGAGCGGGAGAGGCAGAGAGAAAGAGATAGAGCGAGAGAGAAAGCGAGGAAGAGATAGTGAGAAAGAGAGAAAGAGATAGACCGAGAGAGGAAGTGAGAAAGAGATAGAGAGAGAGAGAAAGCGAGAAAGAGATAGAGTGAGAGAGAAAGTGAGAAAGAGAAAGAGCGGGTGAGGAAGAGAGAAAGAGATAGAGTGGGAGAGGAAGAGAGAAAGAGGTAGAGTGAGAGAGAAAGGGATAGAGCGAGAGAGAAAGCGAGAAAGAGATAGAGAGAGAGAGAGAAAGAGTGACAGAGAAAGAGAGAAAGAGATAGAGTTAGAGAGAAAGCGTGAAAGAGATAGAGCGAGAGAGGAAGTGAAAAAGAGATAGCGAGAGAGAGGAAGAGAGAAAGAGATAGAGCGAGAGAGAAAGAGAGAGAGAGATAGAGAGAGAGAAAGAGATAGAGCGAGAGATGAAGAGAGAAAGAGATAGAGCAAGGGAGAAAGCTAGAAAGAGATAGAGAGAGAGAGAAAGTGAGAAGGAGATAGAGTGAGAGAGAAAGCGAAATAGAGATAGAGCGAGAGAGAAAGCGAGAAAGAGATAGAGCGAGAGAGAAAGAGAGAAAGAGATAGAGAGGGAGAGAAAGAGAGAGCGAGAGAGAAAGTGAGACAGAGAGAAAGAGATAGAGCGAGAGAGGAAGTGAGAAAGAGATAGAGAGAGAGAAAGAGAGAGAGAGAAAGAGAGAAAGAGATAGAAGTGAGAGAGAAAGCGAGAAAGAGAAAGAGCCTGAGACGAAGAGAGAAAGAGATAGAGCGAGAGAGAAAGAGAGAAAGTGAGAAAGAGATACTACGAGAGAGAAAGTGAAAAAGAGATAGAGCGAGAGTGAAAGAGAGAAAGAGATAGAGAGGGAGAGAAAGAGATAGAGCGAGAGAGAAAGTGAGAAAGAGAAAGAGCGAGAGAGGCAGAGAGAAAGAGATAGAGCAAGAGAGAAAGTGAGAAAGAGATAGAGAGAGAGAAAGAGATAGAGCGAGAGAGGAAGAGAGAAAGAGATAGAGAGAGAGAGGAAGAGAGAAAGAGATAGAGCGAGAGAGAAAGTGAGAAAGAGATAGAGCGAGAGAGAAAGCGAGGAAGAGATAGTGAGAAAGAGAGAAAGAGATAGACCGAGAGAGGAAGTGAGAAAGAGATAGAGAGAGAGAGAAAGCGAGAAAGAGATAGAGTGAGAGAGAAAGTGAGAAAGAGAAAGAGCAGGAGAGGAAGAGAGAAAGAGATAGAGCGGGAGATAAAGTGAGAAAGAGATAGAGTGAGAGAGAAAGAGATGCAGCGAGAGAGAAAGCGAGAAAGAGATAGAGAGAGAGAGAAAGAGTGACAGAGAAAGTGATAGAGTTAGAGAGAAAGCGTGAAAGAGATAGAGTGAGAGAGGAAGTGACAAAAGAGATAGCGAGAGAGAGAAAGAGAGAAAGAGATAGAGCGAGAGAGAAAGAGAGAGAGAGATAGAGAGAGAGAAAGAGATAGAGCGAGAGAGGAAGTGAGAAAGAGATAGAGAGAGAGAGAAAGTGAGAAAAAGATAGAGCGAGAGTGAAAGTGAGAATGAGATGGAGAGAAAGCGAGAAAGAGATAGAGCGAGAGAGAAAGTGAGAAAGAGATAGAGAGAGAGAGAAAGAGATAGAGCGAGAGAGGAAGAGAGAAAGAGATAGAGAGAGAGAGGAAGAGAGAAAGAGATAGAGCGAGAGAGAAAGTGAGAAAGAGATAGAGTGGGAGAGAAAGTGAGAAAGAGATAGAGTGAGAGAGAAAGCGAGAAAGAGATAGGGAGAGAGAGAGAACGAGAGAGAAAGAGAGAAAGAGATAGAGTGAGGTAGAAAGTGAGAAAGAGATAGAGCGAGATAGAGAGGGAGAGAAGGAGATAGAGCGAGTTAGAAAGTGAGAAAGAGAAAGAGCGGGAGAGGCAGAGAGAAAGAGATAGAGCAAGAGAGGCAGAGAGAAAGAGTTAGAGAGAGAGAGGAAGTGAAAAAGAGATAGAGAGGGAGAGAAAGAGATAGAGTGAGAGAGAAAGCGAGAAAGAGAAAGAGCGGGAGAGTCAGAGAGAAAGAGATAGAGCGAGAGAAGAAATGAAAAAGAGATAGAGAGAGAGACAAAGAGATAGAGCGAGAGTGGAAGAGAGAAAGAGATAGAGCGAGAGAGAAAGAGAGAAAGAGATAGAAAACGAGATAGAGATAGAGTGAGAGAGAAAGTGAGGAAGAAATAGTGAGAAAGAGAGAAAGAGATAGAGCGAGACAGAAAGAGATAGAGCGAGAGAGAAAGTGCGAAAGAGATAGAGAGAGAGAGAAAGTGAGAAAGAGATGGAGTGAGAGAGAAAGCGAGAAAGCGATAGAGCGAGAGAGAATGAGAGAAAGAGATAGAGAGGGAGAGAAAGAGATAGAGCGAGAGAGAAAGTGAGAAAGAGAAAGAGCTGGAGAGGCTGAGAGAAAGAGATAGAGCGAGAGAGAAACCGAGAAAGAGATAGAGCGAGAGAGAAAGCGAGGAAGAGATAGAGCGGGAGAGGAAGAGAGAAAGAGATAGAGCGAGAGAGAGAGAGAGAAAGAGATAGAGCGGGAGATCAAGTGAGAAAGAGAGAAAGAGATAGAGTGAGAGAGAAAGAGATAGAGCGAGAGAGAAAGCAAGAAAGAGATAGAGAGAGAGAGAGAAAGAGTGACAGAGAAAGAGAGAAAGAGATAGAGTTAGAGAGAAAGCGTGAAAGAGATAGAGCGAGAAAGGAAGTGAAAAAGAGATAGCGAGAGAGAGAAAGAGATAGAGCGAGAGAGAAAGAGAGAGAGAGATAGAGAGAGAGAAAGAGATAGAGCGAGAGAGGAAGAGAGAAAGAGATAGAGCGAGAGAGAAAGAGAGAAAGAGATAGGGAGAGAAAGAGAGAAAGAGATAGAGAGAGAAATAGATAGAGCGAGAGAGAAAGCGAGAAAGAGATAGAGAGAAAGCGAGAAAGAGATAGAGCGCGAGAGAAAGTGAGAATAAGATAGAGAGAAAGCGAGAAGGAGATAGAGCGAGAGAGAAAGTGAGAAAGAGATAGAGCGAGAGAGAAAGCGAGAAAGAGATAGAGCGAGAAACAAAGCGAGAAAGACATAGAGCGAGAGAGAAAGAGAGAAAGAGATAGAGAGAGAGAAAAAGAGATATAGCGAGAGAGAAAGAAATAAAGTGAGAGAGAAAGAGATAGAGTGAGAGAGAAAGCGAGAAAGAGATACTGCGAGAGAGAAAGCGAGAAAGAAATAGAGCGAGAGAGAAAGAGAGAAAGAGATAGAGAGGGAGAGAAAGAGATAGAACGAGAGAGAAAGTGAGAAAATGAAAGAGCGGGAGAGGCAGAGAGAAAGAGATAGAGCGAGATAGGAAGTGAAAAAGAGATAGAGAGAGAGAGAAAGAGATAGCGCGAGAGTGGAAAAGAGAAAGAGATAGAGCGAGAGAGAAAGAGAGAAAGAGATAGAGCGAGAGAGAAAGTGAGAAAGAGAAAGGGCGAGAGAGAAAGCGAGAAAGAGATAGAGAGAGAGAAAGAGATAGAGCGAGAGTGGAAGTGAGAAAGAGATAGAGCGAGAGAGAAAGAGAGAAAGAGATAGAAAGCGAGAAAGGGATAGACCGAGAGAGGAATTGAGAAAGAGATAGAGCGAGAGAGAAAGAGATAGAGCGAGAGAGAAAGTGAGAAAGAGATAGAGAGAGAGAGAAAGTGAGAAAGAGATAGAAAGCGAGAAAGGGATAGACCGAGAGAGGAATTGAGAAAGAGATAGAGCGAGAGAGAAAGAGATAGAGCGAGAGAGAAAGTGAGAAAGAGATAGAGAGAGAGAGAGAAAGTGAGAAAGCGATAGAGTGAGAGAGAAAGCGAGAAAGGGATACTGCGAGAGAGAAAGCGAGAAAGAGATAGAGCGAGAGAGAAAGATAGAAAGCGAGAAAGAGATACTGCGAGAGAGAAAGCGAGGAAGAGATAGAGCGAGAGGGAAAGAGAGAAAGAGATAGACCGAGAGAGGAAGTGAGAAAGAGATAGAGATAGAGAGGAAGAGTGAGAGAGAAAGAGAGAAAGCGATAGAGTGAGAGAGAAAGCGAGAAAGAAATAGAGCGAGAGAGAAAGAGATAGAGAGGGAGAGAAAGAGATAGAGCGAGGGAGAAAGTGAGAAAGAGAAAGAGCGGGAGAGGGAGAGAGAAAGAGATGGAGCGAGAGAGGCAGAGAGAAAGAGATAGAGCGAGAGAGAAAGAGATAGGGAGAGAGAGAGAGCAAGAGAGAAAGAGATAGAGTGAGATAGAAAGCGAGAAAGAGATAGAGAGGGAGAGAATGTGAGAAAGAGAAAGAGCGAGAGAGAAAGCGAGAAAGAGATAGAGCAATAGAGAAAGCGAGAAAGAGATAGGGAGAGAGAGAGAACGAGAGAGAAAGAGAGAAAGAGATAGAGTGAGGTAGACAGTGAGAAAGAGAAAGAGCGGGAGAGGCAGAGAGAAAGAGATCGAGCAAGAGAGAAAGCGAGAAAGTGATAGGGAGAGAGAGAGAGCGAGAGAGAAAGAGAGAGAGAGATAGAGAGAGATAGAAAGCGCAAAAGTGATAGAGCGAGTGAGGAAGTGAGAAAGAGATAGAGAGAGAGAGTAAGTGTAAAAGAGATAGGGAAGGAGAGAAAGAGAGAAAGAGATAGAGCGCGAGAGAAAGCGAGAAAGAGATAGAGTGAGAGAAGAAGTGAGAAAGAGATAGAGCGAGAGAGAAAGTGAGAAAGAGTTAGAGAGCGAGAAAGAGAAAGAGATAGAGCGAGAAAGTGAGAAAGTGATCGAGTGAGAGAGAAAGTGAGAACAGAGATAGAGAGAAAGTGAGAAAGAGATAGAGCGAGAGAGAAAGCGAGAAAGAGATAGAGCGAGAAAAAATGCGAGAAAGAGATTGAGTGGGAGTGAAAGCGAGAAAGAGATAGAGTGAGAGAGAAAGCGAGAAAGAGATAGAGAGAAAGTGAGAACGAGATAGAGAGAGAGAGAAAGAGACAGGGAAAGAGAGGGAAAGAGAGAAAGAGATAGAGAGAAAGTGAGAAAGAGATAGAGCGAGAGAGAAAGCGACAAAGTGATAGAGAGAGAAAGCGAGAAAGAGAAAGATTGAGAGAGAAAGAGATAGAGCGAGAGAGAAAGCGAGAAAGAGATAGAGAGAAAGTGAGAAAGTGATAGAGCGAGAGAGAAAGCGACAAAGAGGTAGAGAGAGAGAGAAAGTGAGAAATAGAGTGAGAGAGAAAGCGAGAAAGAGATAGAGCGAGAGAGAAATCGAGAAAGAGATAGAGCGGGAGACAAAGCAAGAAAGAGATAGAGCGAGAGAGAAAACGAGGAAGAGATAGAGAGAAAGAGAGAAATATATAGAGCAAAAGAGAAAGAGAGAAAGAGATAGAGCGAGAGAGGAAGTGAGAAAGAGATAGAGAGAAAGCGAGAAAGAGATAGAGCGAGAGAGAAAGCGAGAAAGAGATAGAGAGAAAGCGAGAAAGAGAGAAAGAGATAGAGAGAAAGCGAGAAAGAGATAGAGAGAAAGAGAGAAAGAGATAGAGAGAAAGCGAGAAAGAGAAAGAGATAGAGAGAAAGCGAGAAAGAGAAAGAGATAGAGCGAGAGGGAAATAGAGAAAGAGATTGAGAGAAAGCGAGAAAGAGATAGAGTGAGAGAGAAAGAGATAGAGAGAAAGTGAGAAAGAGAGAAAGAGATAGAGAGAAAGCGAGAAAGAGGTAGAGCAAGAGAGGAAGTGAGAAAGAGATAGAGAGAAAGCGAGAAAGAGAGAAAGAGATAGAGAGAAAGCGAGAAAGAGATAGAGCGAAAGCGAGAAAGAGACAGAGAGAAAGCAAGAAAGAAAGGGATAGATAGATAGAGCGAGGGAGAAAGCAAGTAAGAGATAGAGAGTGAGAAAGAGAGAGAGAGAGAAAAAGCGGGAATGAGTGAATATGAGTGAATAGGGGCTGGTTTAGCACAGTGGGCTAAACAGCTGGCTTGTAATGCAGAACAAGGCCAGCAGCGCGGGTTTTATTCCCGTACCGGCCTCCCCGAACAGGCGCCGGAATGTGGCGACTCGGGGCTTTTCACAGTAACGTCATTGAAGCCCACTTGTGACAATAAGCGATTATTATTATTATTATCTGTGCTTGCTGGCGCTAATGTAAGTCTGTGTAAACTGTAAGAATTTTCGATATGCCGTTTGGTCTCTTGTTTTACACATAGGCCGGGATTGTCCGGGGTCTGGCGTGTGGGCCGTACCTCCACACCTTCGGGGGCAAGGCCGGCACTGGAGTGCTTGGTGCCACGCCAACCGGCGACGAAGGGCCTCCGCCGGCCATCGCGAGTTGCCGCATGCGCAGGAGCGCCAGCGTGTCGGTGCGGCGGGGCGGGATTGACATGCCCCCCCCGGGGGGTCGGGGGGGGGGGGGGTCGGAGAATCCCGCCCATTGTATTTCACAATTGGCGTTTGTGTGTGTGGGTTAATCTGAGTTACAGAAGACTTGAGTAAATCAATTATTATCAAAACTGTCCTTGTTGTGGTGTCACCTTCCTTTCACTGTTCGCCATGATTGAGTCACAACAACTGCCAGGACATAATTCCGTAGACGAGGACCCAAAGGGAATCTGAGCGCTTCGGACCCGCTCACTCAAGAGAGGATACTGGTGAGGAATAAACAGCGGTCGCTCTTTCTCTCTCTCTGTGAAGTCCCACTAGTGGGCCGCTTCCGGGTGACAATTCACCATCAACAGGGGAGAGAGTCACACAGGAGTAGGTGGCAGGCAAGGTGACTGGCGCGGCATAAGGACAACCTCACTGGTTAGGCATAAACAGTGAGACTTGTTCCGTCTCTCTTGCGAAGCTGGTCCTTTGATGAATTTGCTGCAACTTACAGTGGGTGGCCTCCGGGTGCTCCGGTTTCATCCCTCAGAACAAAGATGTTCAGGTTAGGTGGATTGACCATGAAAAATTGCCCTTAGTGTCCAAAAAGGTGGGGTAGGGTTACTGGGTTACGGGGATAGGGTGGAGGTGTGGGCGTAAGTACAGTGCTCGATCCAAGGGCTGGTGCAGACTCAATGGGTCGAATGGCCTCCTTCTGCACTGTAAATTCTATGATTCTGTCTGACTCTCTCTCTCTGTATGTCTCTCTATGATTCTCTCTCGGACTCTCTTTCTTTCTCTCTCTCTCTCTCTGTCTGTCTCTCTCTATCTCTGACTCTCTGTCTCTGACTCTCTCTCTCTGTCTGTCTCCCTCTCTGACTTTCCCCCTCTCTGACTCTCCCCCTCTCTGACTCTCTCTCGCTGCCCGTCTCTCTCTCTGTCTGTCTCTCTTTATGACTCTCACTCTGACTCTCTGATTCTCTCTCTATCTGTCTCACTCTCTCCCTCCCTGACTCACTGTGCCTGTCTCTCTCTCTCTCTCTCACTGTCTATCTCGCTCTCTGTCTGTCTCTCGCTCTCTCTGACTCTCTCTTTCTGTTTATCTTTCTCTGACTCTCTGTCGCTCTCTTTCATTCTGACTCTCTCGCTGTCGGCCTTGTACTGATCTGTACATCTGCATGAATACAAGGGGTTAATGTAAATACACTACCACTAAGTAATCACTAGAGGGAGCACTAGAGAGGTATAAAATAGACAGACGGGATCCAGGAAGTTACTATTCACAGGAATCGCAGCGAGTGAGCAGGACACAGACAGACAGCTCTCATGTAACATCTAGTATAAGCTCTGGAGAGAGAATGAACTTACTCAATAAAGTATTTACTTCAACTGGAAGACTACGAGCTTTATTCAGACATAAGGAACAATATATGGTACCAGGAGTGGCTTCAGAACGCTTACTAGACAGATTACGCAAGATGCCGACAAAGAAAGATTGAAAAGATAAGAAAACCCGTACCGGACATTCGACATGGGGAGACTTCGCTGATTCGATGGAACTCTACCGCAGCTGGAAGCAACCGATAATTTAAGTCATAGATGGAAAATTTTTAAACAAATGCTTGAAATATATATCGTAGCTAACAATTTGAATACGGCTTCTGAACAAACAAAAATAGCACTGCTACTAGCAGGACATAAAGCTAGAGAAATCTATAACTCCTTTAATTACTTGAAAGGTGAAGACAACACCAAATTAGAAGTAATACTCAAAAAATTTGAAGATCACTGTAACACTAGTAACAATGCTGCTTTAAGAGATTCAATGCTCAGAGACCAGATTGTACAAGGAATCCATGATCAGGGATTCACGGAATCACCATTAAAATGGAAAGATTTCACGATAGATATCGCGATTGAAAAATGCATACCGCAAGAAAAAAATAATAGTCAGTACCTTAAGTTTTCCCAGAGACAGGGCGCCGGAAAAGATCTTCTCCTCAAGTCTAGGGAAGTCAAAATGGCATCTGAACCCCACATTTTAAAAAGCCCGGGGAACAAAAGATGCAAATCTGGTTCTGCGCATGCGCAGGAAACCGAAGTCGCGCATGCACAGTTGAAGAAAACGCGCACAACGCCGGATGATCGATTCGCGCAAGCGCAATCGATTAGCACGCATGATGTCACGAGCGCCATGACGTCAGAAGACTCAGACCACGCCCACTTAAAGGGGAAATGCCCGGAAATCACAAACAAGGCTTTTAAAGGTACAACACCCAAAACTTTAACCTCAAACGGCACGACATTGCCTTGGCTGAGTTGTTCGGATATGACCATAATAGCATCAGCAACACGGTTGAAAAGCTCAACACGACTCTACTCATGGTAGATGAATCCAATACCATGATGCAATGGCAGATCGTTGATACATTGGATGACAGCCACCTATCAAATAGCCAAGAAGAAAACAAGGCCACACAGGCAGTACTAACCGACTCTATTGAGAGAACGCTGATCGACTCCACAGAGAGAACACTGCAGGAATCCACACAGAGAGCGATGAAAGACTCCACATAGAGAGAGCAATGCAAGCCTCCACATAGAGCTCATTGACAGACTCCAGAATGGAAGCAATTGAAGACTCTGGAGTGACAACCATGCATGGTTAAACGGTAAGATGTTAAAACATGCTGCTGTGCAGAGGGACCTGGGTGTGCTGGTTCACGAGTCGCAAAAAGTTGGTGTGCAGGTGCAGCAGGTGATTAAGAAGGCTAATCGAGTTTTGTCTTTCATTGCTAGAGGGATGGAGTTCAAGACTAGTGGGGTTATGCTGCAATTGTATAGGGTGTTGGTGAGGCCGCATCTGGAGTATTGTGTTCAGTTTTGGTCTCCTTACCTGAGAAAGGACATATTGACACTGGAGGGAGTGCAGAGGAGATTCACTAGGTTGATCCCAGAGTTGAGGGGATTAGATTATGACGAGAGGTTGAGTAGACTGGGACTGTACTCATTGGAGTTTAGAAGGATGCGGGGGGGGGGGGATCTTATTGAGACATATAAGACTATGAAGGGAATAGATAGGATAGATGCGGGCAAGTTGTTTCCACTGGTCGGGGAAAGCAGAACTAGGGGGCATAGCCTCAAAATAAGGGGAGGTAGATTTAGGACGGAGTGTAGGAGGAACTTCTTCACCCAAAGGGTTGTGAATCTCTGGAATTCCTTGCCCAGTGAAGCAGTTGAGGCTCCTTCTTTAAACGTCTTTAAGAAAAAGATAGATGCCTTTCTAAAGAATAAAGGGATTCGGGGATATGGTGTACGGGCCGGAGAGTGGAGCTGAGTCCACAAAGGTCAGCCATGATCTCATTGAATGGTGGAGCAGGCTCGAGGGGCCAGATGGCCTGCTCCTGTTCCTAGTTCTTATGTTCTTATGTTCTTATGACGAAGACTATGAAGGTCTATCTACCTTATTTCAGCAACTAGAAGACAATGAATGTCTAACCACTGTGTGTGAAAATAGTGACACAGTGCTCACAATCAGCATGCACGATGTGCAAGATCACAGCGAGACTGACAGATCTCAGCTTGCCTGTACAGAAACAATCAACAATCAAATTCGAACTACTCTTAAGTCCGCATCAATTAATACTTCATCTACTCTTGGCAACCTACAAGAAACTGAAATCTTGACGACGTTGAGTGACGAAGAGGAGCACCGAGAGATCAAAGATGAAGGAGGTCAACCAGAAATGACCCCAGAAGAGGAGCGCCAAGGAGTCAAAGAGGAATCACATCAACCACAAATGACTGATGTCACCAGGATCATTGCAACATCAGATCATTCTCACAAACCTCAAGTCAAAACACTCGATGAAACATCAGATACCACAAAGGACACTGATACCAATAACT